>NW_027445006.1:0-154237 GCF_048569485.1 Anomaloglossus baeobatrachus
TATGTCGGCTGCTGTTTGGCCGCCTATGGCGTCTGCTGTTTGGCCGCCTATGGCGTCTGCTGTTTGGCCGCCTATGGCGGCTGCTGTTTGGCCGCCTATGTCGGCTGCTGTGTGGCCGCCTATGTCGGCTGCTGTTTGGCCGCCTATGGCGTCTGCTGTTTGGCCGCCTATGGCGTCTGCTGTTTGGCCGCCTATGGCGTCTGCTGTTTGGCCGCCTATGGCTGCTGCTGTTTGGCCGCCTATGGCTGCTGCTGTTTGGCCGCCTATGGCGTCTGCTGTTTGGCGCCTATGGCGTCTGCTGTTTGGCCGCCTATGGCGTCTGCTGTTTGGCCGCCTATGGCGTCTGCTGTTTGGCCGCCTATGGCGGCTGCTGTTTGGCCGCCTATGTCGGCCGCTGTTCTGCCGCCTATGTCGGCCGCTGTTTGGCCGCCTATGTCGGCCGCTGTTTGGCCGCCTATGTCGGCCGCTGTTTGGCCGCCTATGCCGGCTGCTGTTCGGCCGCCTATGGCGTCTGCTGTTTGGCCGCCTATGGCGTCTGCTGTTTGGCCGCCTATGGCGTCTGCTGTTTGGCCGCCTATGGCGGCTGCTGTTTGGCCGCCTATGTCGGCTGCTGTTTGGCCGCCTATGTCGGCTGCTTTTTGGCCGCCTATGGCGTCTGCTGTTTGGCCGCCTATGGCGTCTGCTGTTTGGCCGCCTATGGCGTCTGCTGTTTGGCCGCCTATGGCGGCTGCTGTTCTGCCGCCTATGTCGGCCGCTGTTTGGCCGCCTATGACGGCTGCTGTTCGGCCGCCTATGTCGGCCGCTGTTTGGCCGCCTATGCCGGCTGTTTTTTGGCCGCCTATGTCGGCTGCTGGGTGGCCCCCTATTCCGGCTGCTGGGTGGCCCCCTATTCCGGCTGCTGGGTGGCCGCCTATGCCGGCTGCTGGGTGGCCGCTTATGACGGCTGCTGGGTGGCCGCCTATGCCGGCTGCTGGGTGGCCCCCTATTCCGGCTGCTGGGTGGCCGCCTATGCCGGCTGCTGGGTGGCCGCCTATGCGGGCTGCTGGGTGGCCGCCTATGCCGGCTGCTGGGTGGCCGTTTCTGACTGCTGCTTTTTGGCCGCCTATGTCGGCTGCTGTTCGGCCGCCTATGTCGGCTGCTGTTTGGCCGCCTATGCCGGCCGCTGTTTGGCCGCCTATGCCGGCTGCTGTTTGGCCGCCTATGCCGACTGCTGTTTGGCCGCCTATTCCGGCTGCTGGGTGGCCGCCTATGCCGGCTGCTGGGTGGCCGCCTATGTCGGCTGCTGTTTGGCCGCCTATGTCGGCTGCTGTTTGGCCGCCTATGGCGTCTGCTGTTTGGCCGCCTATGGCGTCTGCTGTTTGGCCGCCTATGGCGTCTGCTGTTTGGCCGCCTATGGCTGCTGCTGTTTGGCCGCCTATGGCTGCTGCTGTTTGGCCGCCTATGGCGTCTGCTGTTTGGCCGCCTATGGCGTCTGCTGTTTGGCCGCCTATGGCTTCTGCTGTTTGGCCGCCTATGGCGTCTGCTGTTTGGCCGCCCATGGCGTCTGCTGTTTGGCCGCCTATGGCGGCTGCTGTTTGGCCGCCTATGGCGGCTGCTGTTTGGCCGCCTATGTCGGCCGCTGTTTGGCCGCCTATGTCGGCCGCTGTTTGGCCGCCTATGTCGGCCGCTGTTTGGCCGCCTATGTCGGCTGCCTATGTCGGCCGCTGTTCGGCCGCCTATGTCGGCTGCTGTGCGGCCGCCTATGCCGGTTGCTGTTCGGCCGCCTATGGCGGCTGCTGGACGGCCGCTTATGCCGGCTGCTGGGTGGTCGCCTATGCCGGCTGCTGTTTGGCCGCATATGTCGGCTGCTGTTTGGCCGCATATGTCGGCTGCTGGGTGGCCGCCTATGACGGCTGCTGGGTGGCCGCCTATGCCGGCTGCTGGATGGCCCCCTATTCCGGCTGCTGGGTGGCCCCCTATTCCGGCTGCTGGGTGGCCGCCTATGCCGGCTGCTGGGTGGCCGCCTATGCCGGCTGCTGGGTGGCCGCCTATGCCGGCTGCTGTTCAACCGCCTATGCTGGCTGTTGAGCGGCCCCCTATTCCGGCTGCTGGGTGGCCGCCTATGACGGCTGCTGGGTGGCCGCCTATGCCGGCCGCTGTTTGGCTGCCTATGCCGGCCGCTGTTTGGCCGCCTATGTCGGCTGCTGGACGGCCCCCTCTGACGGGTGCTGGGTGGCCGCCTCTGACTGCTGCTTTTAGGCCGCCTATGTCGGCTGCTGTTTGGCCGCCTATGTCGGCTGCTGTTTGTCCGCCTATGTCGGCTGCTGTGTGGCCGCCTATTCCGGCTGCTGGGTGGCCCCCTATTCCGGCTGCTGGGTGGCCCCCTATTCCGGCTGCTGGGTGGCCCCCTATTCCGGCTGCTGGGTGGCCGCCTATGCCGGCTGCTGGGTGGCCGCCTAAGCCGGCTGCTGGGTGGCCGCCTATGCCGGCTGCTGTTGGGCCGCCTATGCCTGCTGCTGTTGGGCCGTCTATGTCGGCTGCTGGACCGCCCCCTCTGACGGCTGCTTGGTGGCCGCCTCTGACTGCTGCTTTTAGGCTGCCTATGTCGGCTGCTGTTCGGCCGCCTATGTCGGCTGCTGTTTGGCCGCCTATGTCGGCTGCTGTTTGGCCGCCTATGTCGGCTGCTGTGTGGCCGCCTATGTCGGCTGCTGGTTGGCCGCCTATGGCGGCTGCTGTTTGGCCGCCTATGGCGTCTGCTGTTTGGCCGCCTATGGCGTCTGCTGTTTGGCCGCCTATGGCGTCTGCTGTTTGGCTGCCTATGGCGGCTGCAGTTTGGCCGCCTATGGCGGCTGCTGTTTGTCCGCCTATGTCGGCTGCTGTTTGTCCGCCTATGTCGGCCGCTGTTTGGCCGCCTATGTCGGCCGCTGTTTGGCTGCCTATGTCGGCCGCCTATGTCGGCCGCTGTTGGGCTGCCTATGTCGGCTGCTGTTCGGCCGCCTATGCCGGTTGCTGTTCGGCCGCCTATGGCGGCTGCTGGACGGCCGCCTATGCCGGCTGCTGGGTGGTCGCCTATGGCGGCTGCTGTTTGGCCGCCTATGCCGGCTGCTGTCTGGCCGCCTATGTCGGCTGCTTTTTGGCCGACTATGACGGCTGCTGGACGGCCGCCTATGCCGGCTGCTGTTTGGCCGCCTATGCCGGCTGCTGTTTGGCCGCCTATGCCGGCTGCTGTTTGGCCGCCTATGCCGGTTGCTGTTCGGCCGCCTATGCCGGTTGCTGTTCGGCCGCCTATGGCGGCTGCTGGACGGCCGCCTATGCCGGCTGCTGGGTGGTCGCCTATGGCGGCTGCTGTTTGGCCGCCTATGCCGGCTGCTGTCTGGCCGCCTATGTCGGCTGCTTTTTGGCCGACTATGACGGCTGCTGGACGGCCGCCTATGCCGGCTGCTGTTTGGCCGCCTATGCCGCCTGCTGTTTGGCCGCCTATGTCGGCTGCTGTTAGGCCACCTCTGACGGCTGCTGGGTGGCCACCTCTGACTGGTGCTTTTGGGCCGCCTATGTCGGCTGCTGTTCGGCCGCCTATGTCGGCTGCTGTTTGGCCGCCTATGTCGGCTGCTGTGTGGCCTCCTATGTCGGCTGCTGTTTGGCCTCCTATGTCGGCTGCTGTTTGGCCGCCTATGGCGTCTGCTGTTTGGCCGCCTATGGCGTCTGCTGTTTGGCCGCCTATGGCGGCTGCTGTTTGGCCGCCTGTGTCGGCTGCTGTGTGGCCGCCTATGTCGGCTGCTGTTTGGCCGCCTATGTCGGCTGCTGTTTGGCCGCCTATGGCGTCTGCTGTTTGGCCGCCTATGGCGTCTGCTGTTTGGCCGCCTATGGCGTCTGCTGTTTGGCCGCCTATGGCTGCTGCTGTTTGGCCGCCTATGGCTGCTGCTGTTTGCCGCCTATGGCGTCTGCTGTTTGGCCGCCTATGGCGTCTGCTGTTTGGCCGCCTATGGCGGCCGCTGTTTGGCCGCCTATGTCGGCCGCTGTTTCTGCCGCCTATGTCGGCCGCTGTTTGGCCGCCTATGTCGGCCGCTGTTTGGCCGCCTATGTCGGCCGCTGTTTGGCCACCTATGCCGGCTGCTGTTCGGCCGCCTATGGCGTCTGCTGTTTGGCCGCCTATGGCGTCTGCTGTTTGGCCGCCTATGGCGTCTGCTGTTTGGCCGCCTATGGCGGCTGCTGTTTGGCCGCCTATGTCGGCTGCTGTTTGGCCGCCTATGTCGGCTGCTTTTTGGCCGCCTATGGCGTCTGCTGTTTGGCCGCCTATGGCGTCTGCTGTTTGGCCGCCTATGGCGTCTGCTGTTCGGCCGCCTATGGCGGCTGCTGTTCTGCCGCCTATGTCGGCCGCTGTTTTGCCGCCTATGTCGGCCGCTGTTTGGCCGCCTATGTCGGCCGCTGTTCGACCGCCTATGCCGGCTGCTGTTCGGCCGCCTATGTCGGCCGCTGTTTGGCCGCCTATGCCGGCTGCTGTTCGGCCGCCTATGCCGGCCGCTGTTTGGCCGCCTATGCCGGCTGCTGTTTGGCCGCCTATGCCGACTGCTGTTTGGCCGCCTATGCCGGCTTCTGTTTGGCCGCCTATGCCGGCTGCTGTTCGGCCGCCTATGTCGGCTGCTGGATGGCCGCCTCTGACGGCTGCTGGACGGCCGCCTCTGACGGCTGCTGGACGGCCGCCTCTGATAGCTGCTGGGTGGCCGCACATGACGGCTGCTAGGTGGCCGCCTATGCCGGCTGCTGTTTGGGCCGCCTATGTCGGGTGCTGGACGGCCGCCTATGACGGCTAATGGGTGGCCGCTTATGACGGCTGCTGGGTGGCCGCCTATGCCGGCTGTTTTTTGGCCGCCTATGTCGGCTGCTGGGTGGCCGCCTATTCCGGCTGCTGGGTGGCCCCCTATTCCGGCTGCTAGGTGGCCCCCTATTCCGGCTGCTGGGTGGCCCCCTATTCCGGCTGCTGGGTGGCCGCCTATGCCGGCTGGTGGGTGGCCGCTTATGACGGCTGCTGGGTGGCCGCCTATGCCGGCTGTTTTTTGGCCGCCTATGTCGGCTGCTGGGTGGCCCCCTATTCCGGCTGCTGGGTGGCCCCCCTATTCCGGCTGCTGGGTGGCCGCCTATGCCGGCTGCTGGGTGGCCGCTTATGACGGCTGCTGGGTGGCCGCCTATGCCGGCTGCTGGGTGGCCCCCTATTCCGGCTGCTGGGTGGCCGCCTATGCCGGCTGCTGGGTGGCCGCCTATGCCGGCTGCTGGGTGGCCGCCTATGCCGGCTGCTGGGTGGCCGTTTCTGACTGCTGCTTTTTGGCCGCCTATGTCGGCTGCTGTTCGGGCCGCCTATGTCGGCTGCTGTTTGGCCGCCTATGCCGGCCGCTGTTTGGCCGCCTATGCCGGCTGCTGTTTGGTCGCCTATGCCGACTGCTGTTTGGCCGCCTATGCCGGCTTCTGTTTGGCCGCCTATGCCGGCTGCTGTTCGGCCGCCTATGCCGGCCGCTGTTTGGCCGCCTATGCCGGCTGCTGTTTGGCCGCCTATGCCGACTGCTGTTTGGCCGCCTATTCCGACTGCTGGGTGGCCGCCTATGCCGGCTGCTGGGTGGGCCGCCTATGTCGGCTGCTGTTTGGCCGCCTATGTCGGCTGCTGTTTGGCCGCCTATGGCGTCTGCTGTTTGGCCGCCTATGGCGTCTGCTGTTTGGCCGCCTATGGCGTCTGCTGTTTGGCCGCCTATGGCTGCTGCTGTTTGGCCGCCTATGGCTGCTGCTGTTTGGCCGCCTATGGCGTCTGCTGTTTGGCCGCCTATGGCGTCTGCTGTTTGGCCGCCTATGGCGGCTGCTGTTTGGCCGCCTATGTCGGCCGCTGTTCTGCCGCCTATGTCGGCCGCTGTTTGGCCGCCTATGTCGGCCGCTGTTTGGCCGCCTATGTCGGCCGCTGTTCGGCCGCCTATGGCGTCTGCTGTTTGGCCGCCTATGTCGGCTGCTGTTTGGCCGCCTATGTCGGCTGCTGTGTGGCCGCCTATGTCGGCTGCTGGTTGGCCGCCTATGGCGGCTGCTGTTTGGCCGCCTATGGCGTCTGCTGTTTGGCCGCCTATGGCGTCTGCTGTTTGGCCGCCTATGGCGTCTGCTGTTTGGCCGCCTATGGCGTCTGCTGTTTGGCTGCCTATGGCGGCTGCTGTTTGGCCGCCTATGGCGGCTGCTGTTTGGCCGCCTATGTCGGCTGCTGTTTGTCCGCCTATGTCGGCCGCTGTTTGGCCGCCTATGTCGGCCGCTGTTTGGCTGCCTATGTCGGCCGCCTATGTCGGCCGCTGTTGGGCTGCCTATGTCGGCTGCTGTTCGGCCGCCTATGCCGGTTGCTGTTCGGCCGCCTATGGCGGCTGCTGGACGGCCGCCTATGCCGGCTGCTGGGTGGTCGCCTATGGCGGCTGCTGTTTGGCCGCCTATGCCGGCTGCTGTCTGGCCGCCTATGTCGGCTGCTTTTTGGCCGACTATGACGGCTGCTGGACGGCCGCCTATGCCGGCTGCTGTTTGGCCGCCTATGCCGGCTGCTGTTTGGCCGCCTATGCCGGCTGCTGTTTGGCCGCCTATGCCGGTTGCTGTTCGGCCGCCTATGCCGGTTGCTGTTCGGCCGCCTATGGCGGCTGCTGGACGGCCGCCTATGCCGGCTGCTGGGTGGTCGCCTATGGCGGCTGCTGTTTGGCCGCCTATGCCGGCTGCTGTCTGGCCGCCTATGTCGGCTGCTTTTTGGCCGACTATGACGGCTGCTGGACGGCCGCCTATGCCGGCTGCTGTTTGGCCGCCTATGCCGCCTGCTGTTTGGCCGCCTATGTCGGCTGCTGTTAGGCCACCTCTGACGGCTGCTGGGTGGCCACCTCTGACTGGTGCTTTTGGGCCGCCTATGTCGGCTGCTGTTCGGCCGCCTATGTCGGCTGCTGTTCGGCCGCCTATGTCGGCTGCTGTTTGGCCGCCTATGTCGGCTGCTGTGTGGCCTCCTATGTCGGCTGCTGTTTGGCCTCCTATGTCGGCTGCTGTTTGGCCGCCTATGGCGTCTGCTGTTTGGCCGCCTATGGCGTCTGCTGTTTGGCCGCCTATGGCGGCTGGTGGGTGGCCGCTTATGACGGCTGCTGGGTGGCCGCCTATGCCGGCTGTTTTTTGGCCGCCTATGTCGGCTGCTGGGTGGCCCCCTATTCCGGCTGCTGGGTGGCCCCCTATTCCGGCTGCTGGGTGGCCGCCTATGCCGGCTGCTGGGTGGCCGCTTATGACGGCTGCTGGGTGGCCGCCTATGCCGGCTGCTGGGTGGCCCCCTATTCCGGCTGCTGGGTGGCCGCCTATGCCGGCTGCTGGGTGGCCGCCTATGCCGGCTGCTGGGTGGCCGCCTATGCCGGCTGCTGGGTGGCCGTTTCTGACTGCTGCTTTTTGGCCGCCTATGTCGGCTGCTGTTCGGCCGCCTATGTCGGCTGCTGTTTGGCCGCCTATGCCGGCCGCTGTTTGGCCGCCTATGCCGGCTGCTGTTTGGTCGCCTATGCCGACTGCTGTTTGGCCGCCTATGCCGGCTTCTGTTTGGCCGCCTATGCCGGCTGCTGTTCGGCCGCCTATGCCGGCCGCTGTTTGGCCGCCTATGCCGGCTGCTGTTTGGCCGCCTATGCCGACTGCTGTTTGGCCGCCTATTCCGACTGCTGGGTGGCCGCCTATGCCGGCTGCTGGGTGGCCGCCTATGTCGGCTGCTGTTTGGCCGCCTATGTCGGCTGCTGTTTGGCCGCCTATGGCGTCTGCTGTTTGGCCGCCTATGGCGTCTGCTGTTTGGCCGCCTATGGCGTCTGCTGTTTGGCCGCCTATGGCTGCTGCTGTTTGGCCGCCTATGGCTGCTGCTGTTTGGCCGCCTATGGCGTCTGCTGTTTGGCCGCCTATGGCGTCTGCTGTTTGGCCGCCTATGGCGGCTGCTGTTTGGCCGCCTATGTCGGCCGCTGTTCTGCCGCCTATGTCGGCCGCTGTTTGTCCGCCTATGTCGGCCGCTGTTTGGCCGCCTATGTCGGCCGCTGTTTGGCTGCCTATGTCGGCCGCCTATGTCGGCCGCTGTTGGGCTGCCTATGTCGGCTGCTGTTCGGCCGCCTATGCCGGTTGCTGTTCGGCCGCCTATGGCGGCTGCTGGACGGCCGCCTATGCCGGCTGCTGGGTGGTCGCCTATGGCGGCTGCTGTTTGGCCGCCTATGCCGGTTGCTGTCTGGCCGCCTATGTCGGCTGCTTTTTGGCCGACTATGACGGCTGCTGGACGGCCGCCTGTGCCGGCTGCTGTTTGGCCGCCTATGCCGGCTGCTGTTTGGCCGCCTATGCCGGCTGCTGTTTGGCCGCCTATGCCGGTTGCTGTTCGGCCGCCTATGCCGGTTGCTGTTCGGCCGCCTATGGCGGCTGCTGGACGGCCGCCTATGCCGGCTGCTGGGTGGTCGCCTATGGCGGCTGCTGTTTGGCCGCCTATGCCGGCTGCTGTCTGGCCGCCTATGTCGGCTGCTTTTTGGCCGACTATGACGGCTGCTGGACGGCCGCCTATGCCGGCTGCTGTTTGGCCGCCTATGCCGCCTGCTGTTTGGCCGCCTATGTCGGCTGCTGTTAGGCCACCTCTGACGGCTGCTGGGTGGCCACCTCTGACTGGTGCTTTTGGGCCGCCTATGTCGGCTGCTGTTCGGCCGCCTATGTCGGCTGCTGTTTGGCCGCCTATGTCGGCTGCTGTGTGGCCTCCTATGTCGGCTGCTGTTTGGCCTCCTATGTCGGCTGCTGTTTGGCCGCCTATGGCGTCTGCTGTTTGGCCGCCTATGGCGTCTGCTGTTTGGCCGCCTATGGCGGCTGCTGTTTGGCCGCCTATGTCGGCTGCTGTGTGGCCGCCTATGTCGGCTGCTGTTTGGCCGCCTATGTCGGCTGCTGTTTGGCCGCCTATGGCGTCTGCTGTTTGGCCGCCTATGGCGTCTGCTGTTTGGCCGCCTATGGCGTCTGCTGTTTGGCCGCCTATGGCTGCTGCTGTTTGGCCGCCTATGGCTGCTGCTGTTTGGCCGCCTATGGCGTCTGCTGTTTGGCCGCCTATGGCGTCTGCTGTTTGGCCGCCTATGGCGTCTGCTGTTTGGCCGCCTATGGCGGCTGCTGTTCTGCCGCCTATGACGGCCGCTGTTTGGCCGCCTATGACGGCCGCTGTTCGACCGCCTATGCCGGCTGCTGTTCGGCCGCCTATGTCGGCCGCTGTTTGGCCGCCTATGCCGGCTGTTTTTTGGCCGCCTATGTCGGCTGCTGGGTGGCCCCCTATTCCGGCTGCTGGGTGGCCCCCTATTCCGGCTGCTGGGTGGCCGCCTATGCCGGCTGCTGGGTGGCCGCTTATGACGGCTGCTGGGTGGCCGCCTATGCCGGCTGCTGGGTGGCCCCCTATTCCGGCTGCTGGGTGGCCGCCTATGCCGGCTGCTGGGTGGCCGCCTATGCGGGCTGCTGGGTGGCCGCCTATGCCGGCTGCTGGGTGGCCGTTTCTGACTGCTGCTTTTGGCCGCCTATGTCGGCTGCTGTTCGGCCGCCTATGTCGGCTGCTGTTTGGCCGCCTATGCCGGCCGCTGTTTGGCCGCCTATGCCGGCTGCTGTTTGGCCGCCTATGCCGACTGCTGTTTGGCCGCCTATTCCGGCTGCTGGGTGGCCGCCTATGCCGGCTGCTGGGTGGCCGCCTATGTCGGCTGCTGGGTGGCCGCCTATGCCGGCTGCTGGGTGGCCGCCTATGGCTGCTGCTGTTTGGCCGCCTATGGCTGCTGCTGTTTGGCCGCCTATGGCGTCTGCTGTTTGGCCGCCTATGGCGTCTGCTGTTTGGCCGCCTATGGCGGCTGCTGTTTGGCCGCCTATGTCGGCCGCTGTTCTGCCGCCTATGTCGGCCGCTGTTTGGCCGCCTATGTCGGCCGCTGTTTGGCCGCCTATGTCGGCCGCTGTTTGGCCGCCTATGCCGGCCGCTGTTCGGCCGCCTATGGCGTCTGCTGTTTGGCCGCCTATGGCGTCTGCTGTTTGGCCGCCTATGGCGTCTGCTGTTTGGCCGCCTATGGCGGCTGCTGTTTGGCCGCCTATGTCGGCTGCTGTTTGGCCGCCTATGTCGGCTGCTTTTTGGCCGCCTATGGTGTCTGCTGTTTGGCCGCCTATGGGGTCTGCTGTTTGGCCGCCTATGGCGTCTGCTGTTTGGCCGCCTATGGCGTCTGCTGTTCGGCCACCTATGGCGGCCGCTGTTCTGCCGCCTATGTCGGCCGCTGTTTGGCCGCCTATGTCGGCCGCTGTTTGGCCGCCTATGCCGGCTGCTGTTCGGCCGCCTATGTCGGCCGCTGTTTGGCCGCCTATGCCGGCTGCTGTTCGGCCGCCTATGCCGGCCGCTGTTTGGCCGCCTATGCCGGCTGCTGTTTGGCCGCCTATGCCGACTGCTGTTTGGCCGCCTATGCCGGCTTCTGTTTGGCCGCCTATGCCGGCTGCTGTTCGGCCGCCTATGTCGGCTGCTGGATGGCCGCCTCTGACGGCTGCTGGACGGCCGCCTCTGACGGCTGCTGGACGGCCGCCTCTGATAGCTAATGGGTGGCCGCTTATGACGGCTGCTGGGTGGCTGCCTATGCCGGCTGTTTTTTGGCCGCCTATGTCGGCTGCTGGGTGGCCGCCTATTCCGGCTGCTGGGTGGCCCCCTATTCCGGCTGCTAGGTGGCCCCCTATTCCGGCTGCTGGGTGGCCCCCTATTCCGGCTGCTGGGTGGCCGCCTATGCCGGCTGCTGGGTGGCCGCTTATGACGGCTGCTGGGTGGCCGCCTATGCCGGCTGTTTTTTGGCCGCCTATGTCGGCTGCTGGGTGGCCCCCTATTCCGGCTGCTGGGTGGCCCCCTATTCCGGCTGCTGGGTGGCCGCCTATGCCGGCTGCTGGGTGGCCGCTTATGACGGCTGCTGGGTGGCCGCCTATGCCGGCTGCTGGGTGGCCCCCTATTCCGGCTGCTGGGTGGCCGCCTATGCCGGCTGCTGGGTGGCCGCCTATGCCGGCTGCTGGGTGGCCGTTTCTGACTGCTGCTTTTTGGCCGCCTATGTCGGCTGCTGTTCGGTCGCCTATGTCGGCTGCTGTTTGGCCGCCTATGCCGGCCGCTGTTTGGCCGCCTATGCCGGCTGCTGTTTGGTCGCCTATGCCGACTGCTGTTTGGCCGCCTATGCCGGCTTCTGTTTGGCCGCCTATGCCGGCTGCTGTTCGGCCGCCTATGCCGGCCGCTGTTTGGCCGCCTATGCCGGCTGCTGTTTGGCCGCCTATGCCGACTGCTGTTTGGCCGCCTATTCCGGCTGCTGGGTGGCCGCCTATGCCGGCTGCTGGGTGGCCGCCTATGCCGGCTGCTGGGTGGCCGTTTCTGACTGCTGCTTTTTGGCCGCCTATGTCGGCTGCTGTTCGGCCGCCTATGACGGCTGCTAGGTGGCCGCCTATGCCGGCTGCTGTTTGGCCGCCTTTGCCGGCTGCTGAGCGCCTGCCTATTCCGGTTGCTGTTCGGCCTCCTATGCCGGCAGCTGAGCGGCCGCCTATTCCGACTGCTGGACGGCCGCCTCTGACGGCTGCTGGGTGGCTGCTTATGACGGCAGCTGGGTGGCCACCTATGCCGACTGCTGTTTGGCCGCCTATGCCGGCTGCTGGGTGGCCGCATATGTCGGCAGCTGGACGGCCGGCTATGACGGCTGCTGTTGGGCCGCCTATTCCGTCTGCTGAGCGGCCGCCTATGTCGGCTGCTGGACGGCCGCCTATGTCGGCTGCTGGACGGCCGCCTATGTCGGCTGCTGGACGGCCGCCTCTGACGGCTGCTGGGTGGCCACCTCTGACGGCTGCTGGGTGGCCGCCTATGACGTCTGCTGGGTGGCCGCCGATGCCGGCTGCTGTTTGGCCGCCTATGCCTGCTGCTGTTTGGCCGCATATGTCGGCTGCTGGGTGGCCGCCTATGACAGGTGCTGGGTGGCCGCTTATGACGGCTGCTGGGTGGCCGCCTATGCCGGCTGCTGTTTGTCCGCCTATGTCGGCTGCTGGACGGCCGCCTATGAAGGCTGCTGGGTGGCCGCCTATGAAGGCTGCTGGGTGGCCCCCTATTCTGGCGGCTGGGTGGCCGCCTATGCCGGCTGCTGGGTGGCCGCCTATGCCGGCTGCTGGGTGGCCGCCTATGCCGGCTGCTGGGTGGCCACCTATGCCGGCTGCTGGGAGGCCGCCTATGCCGGCTGCTGTTGGGCCGCCTATGTCGGCAGCTGGACGGCCCCCTCTGACGGCTGCTGGGTGGCCGCCTCTGACTGCTGCTTTTTGGCCGCCTATGTCGGCTGCTGTTTGGCCGCCTATGTCGGCTGCTGTTTGGCCGCCTATGTCGGCTGCTGTGTGGCCGCCTATGTCGGCTGCTGTTTGGCCGCCTATGTCGGCTGCTGTTTGGCCGCCTATGACGGCTGCTGTTTGGCCGCCTATGGCGTCTGCTGTTTGGCCGCCTATGGCGTCTGCTGTTTGGCCGCCTATGGCGTCTGCTGTTTGGCCGCCTATGGCGTCTGCTGTTTGGCCGCCTATGGCGGCTGCTGTTTGGCCGCCTATGTCGGCTGCTGTGTGGCCGCCTATGTCGGCTGCTGTTTGGCCGCCTATGTCGGCTGCTGTTTGGCCGCCTATGGCGTCTGCTGTTTGGCCGCCTATGGCGTCTGCTGTTTGTCCGCCTATGGCGTCTGCTGTTTGGCCGCCTATGGCTGCTGCTGTTTGGCCGCCTATGGCTGCTGCTGTTTGGCCGCCTATGGCGTCTGCTGTTTGGCCGCCTATGGCGTCTGCTGTTTGGCCGCCTATGGCGGCCGCTGTTCGGCCGCCTATGTCGGCCGCTGTTCTGCCGCCTATGTCGGCCGCTGTTTGGCCGCCTATGTCGGCCGCTGTTTGGCCGCCTATGTCGGCCGCTGTTTGGCCGCCTATGCCGGCTGCTGTTCGGCCGCCTATGGCGTCTGCTGTTTGGCCGCCTATGGCGTCTGCTGTTTGGCCGCCTATGGCGGCCGCTGTTTGGCCGCCTATGTCGGCCGCTGTTCTGCCGCCTATGTCGGCCGCTGTTTGGCCGCCTATGTCGGCCGCTGTTTGGCCGCCTATGTCGGCCGCTGTTTGGCCGCCTATGCCGTCTGCTGTTTGGCCGCCTATGGCGGCTGCTGTTTGGCCGCCTATGTCGGCTGCTGTTTGGCCGCCTATGTCGGCTGCTTTTTGGCCGCCTATGGCGTCTGCTTTTTGGCCGCCTATGGCGTCTGCTGTTTGGCCGCCTATGGCGTCTGCTGTTTGGCCGCCTATGCCTGCTGCTGTTTGGCCGCATATGTCGGCTGCTGGGTGGCCGCCTATGACAGGTGCTGGGTGGCCGCTTATGACGGCTGCTGGGTGGCCGCCTATGCCGGCTGCTGTTTGTCCGCCTATGTCGGCTGCTGGACGGCCGCCTATGAAGGCTGCTGGGTGGCCGCCTATTCCGGCTGCTGGGTGGCCCCCTATTCTGGCGGCTGGGTGGCCGCCTATGCCGGCTGCTGGGTGGCCGCCTATGCCGGCTGCTGGGTGGCCGCCTATGCCGGCTGCTGGGAGGCCGCCTATGCCGGCTGCTGTTGGGCCGCCTATGTCGGCAGCTGGACGGCCCCCTCTGACGGCTGCTGGGTGGCCGCCTCTGACTGCTGCTTTTTGGCCGCCTATGTCGGCTGCTGTTTGGCCGCCTATGTCGGCTGCTGTTTGGCCGCCTATGTCGGCTGCTGTGTGGCCGCCTATGTCGGCTGCTGTTTGGCCGCCTATGTCGGCTGCTGTTTGGCCGCCTATGACGGCTGCTGTTTGGCCGCCTATGGCGTCTGCTGTTTGGCCGCCTATGGCGTCTGCTGTTTGGCCGCCTATGGCGGCTTCTGTTCTGCCGCCTATGTCGGCCGCTGTTTGGCCGCCTATGTCGGCCGCTGTTTGGCCGCCTATGTCGGCCGCTGTTTGGCCGCCTATGCCGGCTGCTGTTCGGCCGCCTATGGCGTCTGCTGTTTGGCCGCCTATGGCGGCTGCTGTTTGGCCGCCTATGTCGGCTGCTGTTTGGCCGCCTATGTCGGCTGCTTTTTGGCCGCCTATGGCGTCTGCTTTTTGGCCGCCTATGGCGTCTGCTGTTTGGCCGCCTATGGCGTCTGCTGTTTGGCCGCCTATGCCTGCTGCTGTTTGGCCGCATATGTCGGCTGCTGGGTGGCCGCCTATGACAGGTGCTGGGTGGCCGCTTATGACGGCTGCTGGGTGGCCGCCTATGCCGGCTGCTGTTTGTCCGCCTATGTCGGCTGCTGGACGGCCGCCTATGAAGGCTGCTGGGTGGCCGCCTATTCCGGCTGCTGGGTGGCCCCCTATTCTGGCGGCTGGGTGGCCGCCTATGCCGGCTGCTGGGTGGCCGCCTATGCCGGCTGCTGGGTGGCCACCTATGCCGGCTGCTGGGAGGCCGCCTATGCCGGCTGCTGTTGGGCCGCCTATGTCGGCAGCTGGACGGCCCCCTCTGACGGCTGCTGGGTGGCCGCCTCTGACTGCTGCTTTTTGGCCGCCTATGTCGGCTGCTGTTTGGCCGCCTATGTCGGCTGCTGTGTGGCCGCCTATGTCGGCTGCTGTTTGGCCGCCTATGTCGGCTGCTGTTTGGCCGCCTATGGCGTCTGCTGTTTGGCCGCCTATGGCGTCTGCTGTTTGGCCGCCTATGGCGTCTGCTGTTTGGCCGCCTATGGCGGCTGCTGTTTGGCCGCCTATGTCGGCTGCTGTGTGGCCGCCTATGTCGGCTGCTGTTTGGCCGCCTATGTCGGCTGCTGTTTGGCCGCCTATGGCGTCTGCTGTTTGGCCGCCTATGGCGTCTGCTGTTTGGCCGCCTATGGCGTCTGCTGTTTGGCCGCCTATGGCGTCTGCTGTTTGGCCGCCTATGGCTGCTGCTGTTTGGCCGCCTATGGCTGCTGCTGTTTGGCCGCCTATGGCGTCTGCTGTTTGGCCGCCTATGGCGTCTGCTGTTAGGCCGCCTATGTCGGCCGCTGTTCTGCCGCCTATGTCGGCCGCTGTTTGGCCGCCTATGTCGGCCGCTGTTTGGCCGCCTATGTCGGCCGCTGTTTGGCCGCCTATGTCGGCCGCTGTTTGGCCGCCTATGCCGGCTGCTGTTCGGCCGCCTATGGCGTCTGCTGTTTGGCCGCCTATGGCGGCTGCTGTTTGGCCGCCTATGTCGGCTGCTGTTTGGCCGCCTATGTCGGCTGCTTTTTGGCCGCCTATGGCGTCTGCTGTTTGGCCGCCTATGGCGTCTGCTGTTCGGCCGCCCTATGGCGTCTGCTGTTCGGCCGCCTATGGCGGCTGCTGTTCTGCCGCCTATGTCGGCCGCTGTTTGGCCGCCTATGTCGGCCACTGTTTGGCCGCCTATGTCGGCCGCTGTTTGGCCGCCTATGCCGGCTGCTGTTCGGCCGCCTATGTCGGCCGCTGTTCGGCCGCCTATGCCGGCTGCTGTTTGGCCGCCTATGCCGACTGCTGTTTGGCCGCCTATGCCGGCTTCTGTTTGGCCGCCTATGCCGGCTGCTGTTCGGCCGCCTATGTCGGCTGCTGGATGGCCGCCTCTGACGGCTGCTGGACGGCCGCCTTTGACGGCTGCTGGACGGCCGCCTCTGATAGCTGCTGGGTGGCCGCACATGACGGCTGGTAGGTGGCCGCCTATGCCGGCTGCTGTTTGGCCGCCTATGTCGGCTGCTGGACGGCCGCCTATGACGGCTAATGGGTGGCCGCTTATGACGGCTGCTGGGTGGCCGCCTATGCCGGCTGTTTTTTGGCCGCCTATGTCGGCTGCTGGGTGGCCCCTTATTCCGGCTGCTGGGTGGCCCCCTATTCCGGCTGCTGGGTGGCCGCCTATGCCGGCTGCTGGGTGGCCGCTTATGATGGCTGCTGGGTGGCCGCCTATGCCGGCTGCTGGGTGGCCCCCTATTCCGGCTGCTGGGTGGCCGCCTATGCCGGCTGCAGGGTGGCCGCCTATGCCGGCTGCTGGGTGGCCGCCTATGCCGGCTGCTGGGTGGCCGCCTATGCCGGCTGCTGGGTGGCCGTTTCTGACTGCTGCTTTTTGGCCGCCTATGTCGGCTGCTGTTCGGCCGCCTATGTCGGCTGCTGTTTGGCCGCCTATGCCGGCCGCTGTTTGGCCGCCTATGCCGGCTGCTGTTTGGCCGCCTATGCCGACTGCTGTTTGGCCGCCTATGCCGGCTTCTGTTTGGCCGCCTATGCCGGCTGCTGTTCGGCCGCCTATGCCGGCCGCTGGACGGCCGCCTCTGACGGCTGCTGGGTGGCTGCTTATGACGGCAGCTGGGTGGCCACCTATGCCGACTGCTGTTTGGCCGCCTATGCCGGCTGCTGGGTGGCCGCCTATGTCGGCTGCTGGACGGCCGCCTATGTCGGCTGCTGGACGGCCGCCTATGTCGGCTGCTGGACGGCCGCCTCTGACGGCTGCTGGGTGGCCGCCTCTGACGGCTGCTGGGTGGCCGCCTATGACGGCTGCTGGGTGGCCGCCGATGCCGGCTGCTGTTTTGCCGCCTATGCCGGCTGCTGTTTGGCCGCATATGTCGGCTGCTGGGTGGCCGCCTATGACAGATGCTGGGTGGCCGCTTATGACGGCTGCTGGGTGGCCGCCTATGCCGGCTGCTGTTTGTCCGCCTATGTCGGCTGCTGGACGGCCGCCTATGAAGGCTGCTGGGTGGCCGCCTATTCCGGCTGCTGGGTGGCCCCCTATTTTGGCGGCTGGGTGGCCGCCTATGCCGGCTGCTGGGTGGCCGCCTATGCCGGCTGCTGGGTGGCCCCCTATGCCGGCTGCTGGGAGGCCGCCTATGCCGGCTGCTGTTGGGGCCGCCTATGTCGGCAGCTAGACGGCCCCCTCTGACGGCTGCTGGGTGGCCGCCTCTGACTGCTGCTTTTTGGCCGCCTATGTCGGCTGCTGTTTGGCCGCCTATGTCGGCTGCTGTTTGGCCGCCTATGTCGGCTGCTGTGTGGCCGCCTATGTCGGCTGCTGTTTGGCCGCCTATGTCGGCTGCTGTTTGGCCGCCTATGTCGGCTGCTGTTTGGCCGCCTATGTCGGCTGCTGTTTGGCCGCCTATGTCGGCTGCTGTGTGGCCGCCTATGTCGGCTGCTGTTTGGCCGCCTATGTCGGCTGCTGTTTGGCCGCCTATGTCGGCTGCTGTTTGGCCGCCTATGGCGTCTGCTGTTTGGCCGCCTATGGCGTCTGCTGTTTGGCCGCCTATGGCGTCTGCTGTTTGGCCGCCTATGGCGTCTGCTGTTTGGCCGCCTATGGCGTCTGCTGTTTGGCCGCCTATGGCGGCTGCTGTTTGGCCGCCTATGGCGGCTGCTGTTTGGCCGCCTATGGCGGCTGCTGTTTGGCCGCCTATGGCGGCCGCTGTTTGGCCGCCTATGTCGGCCGCTGTTTGGCCGCCTATGTCGGCCGCTTTTTGGCCGCCTATGTCGGCCGCTGTTCGGCCGCCTATGTCGGCTGCTGTTCGGCCGCCTATGCCGGTTGCTGTTCGGCCGCCTATGTCGGCTGCTGTTTGGCCGCATATGTCGGCTGCTGGGTGGCCGCCTATGACGGCTGCTGGGTGGCCGCCTATGACGGCTGCTTTTTGGCCGACTATGTCGGCTGCTGTGTGGCCGCCTATGTCGGCTGCTGTGTGGCCGCCTATGTCGGCTGCTGTTTGGCCGCCTATGTCGGCTGCTGTTTGGCCGCCTATGACGGCTGCTGTTTGGCCGCCTATGGCGTCTGCTGTTTGGCCGCCTATGGCGTCTGCTGTTTGGCCGCCTATGGCGGCTGCTGTTTGGCCGCCTATGGCGGCTGCTGTTTGGCCGCCTATGTCGGCTGCTGTTTGGCCGCCTATGTCGGCTGCTTTTTGGCCGCCTATGGCGTCTGCTGTTTGGCCGCCTATGGCGTCTGCTGTTCGGCCGCCTATGGCGTCTGCTGTTCGGCCGCCTATGGCGTCTGCTGTTCGGCCGCCTATGGCGGCTGCTGTTCTGCCGCCTATGTCGGCCGCTCTTTGGCCGCCTATGTCGGCCGCTGTTTGGCCGCCTATGCCGGCTGCTGTTCGGCCGCCTATGCCGGCTGCTGTTTGGCCGCCTATGCCGACTGCTGTTTGGCCGCCTATGCCGGCTTCTGTTTGGCCGCCTATGCCGGCTGCTGTTCGGCCGCCTATGTCGGCTGCTGGATGGCCGCCTCTGACGGCTGCTGGACGGCCGCCTTTGACGGCTGCTGGACGGCCGCCTCTGATGGCTGCTGGGTGGCCGCACATGACGGCTGGTAGGTGGCCGCCTATGCCGGCTGCTGTTTGGCCGCCTATGTCGGCTGCTGGACGGCCGCCTATGACGGCTAATGGGTGGCCGCTTATGACGGCTGCTGGGTGGCCGCCTATGCCGGCTGTTTTTTGGCCGCCTATGTCGGCTGCTGGGTGGCCCCCTATTCCGGCTGCTGGGTGGCCCCCTATTCCGGCTACTGGGTGGCCGCCTATGCCGGCTGCTGGGTGGCCGCTTATGATGGCTGCTGGGTGGCCGCCTATGCCGGCTGCTGGGTGGCCCCCTATTCCGGCTGCTGGGTGGCCGCCTATGCCGGCTGCTGGGTGGCCGCCTATGCCGGCTGCTGGGTGGCCGCCTATGCCGGCTGCTGGGTGGCCGCCTATGCCGGCTGCTGGGTGGCCGTTTCTGACTGCTGCTTTTTGGCCGCCTATGTCGGCTGCTGTTCGGCCGCCTATGTCGGCTGCTGTTTGGCCGCCTATGCCGGCCGCTGTTTGGCCGCCTATGCCGGCTGCTGTTTGGCCGCCTATGCCGACTGCTGTTTGGCCGCCTATGCCGGCTTCTGTTTGGCCGCCTATGCCGGCTGCTGTTCGGCCGCCTATGCCGGCCGCTGGACGGCCGCCTCTGACGGCTGCTGGGTGGCTGCTTATGACGGCAGCTGGGTGGCCACCTATGCCGACTGCTGTTTGGCCGCCTATGCCGGCTGCTGGGTGGCCGCCTATGTCGGCTGCTGTACGGCCGCCTATGTCGGCTGCTGGACGACCGCCTATGTCGGCTGCTGGACGGCCGCCTATGTCGGCTGCTGGACGGCCGCCTCTGACGGCTGGTGGGTGGCCGCCTCTGACGGCTGCTGGGTGGCCGCCTATGACGGCTGCTGGGTGGCCGCCGATGCCGGCTGCTGTTTTGCCGCCTATGCCGGCTGCTGTTTGGCCGCATATGTCGGCTGCTGGGTGGCCGCCTATGACAGATGCTGGGTGGCCGCTTATGCCGGCTGCTGGGTGGCCCCCTATGCCGGCTGCTGGGAGGCCGCCTATGCCGGCTGCTGTTGGGCCGCGTATGTCGGCAGCTGGACGGCCCCCTCTGACGGCTGCTGGGTGGCCGCCTCTGACTGCTGCTTTTTGGCCGCCTATGTCGGCTGCTGTTTGGCCGCCTATGTCGGCTGCTGTTTGGCCGCCTATGTCGGCTGCTGTGTGGCCGCCTATGTCGGCTGCTGTTTGGCCGCCTATGTCGGCTGCTGTTTGGCCGCCTATGACGGCTGCTGTTTGGCCGCCTATGGCGTCTGCTGTTTGGCCGCCTATGGCGTCTGCTGTTTGGCCGCCTATGGCGTCTGCTGTTTGGCCGCCTATGGCGGCTGCTGTTTGGCCGCCTATGGCGGCTGCTGTTTGGCCGCCTATGGCGGCCGCTGGTTGGCCGCCTATGGCGGCCGCTGTTTGGCCGCCTATGTCGGCCGCTGTTTGGCCGCCTATGTCGGCCGCTTTTTGGCCGCCTATGTCGGCCGCCTATGTCGGCCGCTGTTCGGCCGCCTATGTCGGCTGCTGTTCGGCCGCCTATGCCGGTTGCTGTTCGGCCGCCTATGGCGGCTGCTGGACGGCCGCTTATGCCGGCTGCTGGGTGGTCGCCTATGTCGGCTGCTGTTTGGCCGCATATGTCGGCTGCTGTTTGGCCGCATATGTCGGCTGCTGGGTGGCCGCCTATGACGGCTGCTGGGTGGCCGCCTATGACGGCTGCTTTTTGGCCGACTATGACGGCTGCTGGACGGCCGCCTATGTCGGCTGCTGTTCGGCCGCCTATGTCGGCTGCTGTTTGGCCGCCTATGGCGTCTGCTGTTTGGCCGCCTGTGGCGTCTGCTGTTTGGCCGCCTATGGCGGCTGCTGTTTGGCCGCCTATGTCGGCTGCTGTGTGGCCGCCTATGTCGGCTGCTGTTTGGCCGCCTATGTCGGCTGCTGTTTGGCCGCCTATGGCGTCTGCTGTTTTGCCGCCTATGGCGTCTGCTGTTTGGCCGCCTATGGCGTCTGCTGTTTGGCCGCCTATGGCTGCTGCTGTTTGGCCGCCTATGGCTGCTGCTGTTTGGCCGCCTATGGCTGCTGCTGTTTGGCCGCCTATGGCGTCTGCTGTTTGGCCGCCTATGGCGTCTGCTGTTTGGCCGCCTATGGCGGCTGCTGTTTGGCCGCCTATGTCGGCCGCTGTTCTGCCGCCTATGTCGGCCGCTGTTTGGCCGCCTATGTCGGCTGCTGGGTGGCCCCCTATTCCGGCTGCTGGGTGGCCCCCTATTCCGGCTGCTGGGTGGCCGCCTATGCCGGCTGCTGGGTGGCCGCTTATGACGGCTGCTGGGTGGCCGCCTATGCCGGCTGCTTGGTGGCCCCCTATTCCGGCTGCTGGGTGGCCGCCTATGCCGGCTGCTGGGTGGCCGCCTATGCCGGCTGCTGGGTGGCCGCCTATGCCGGCTGCTGGGTGGCCGTTTCTGACTGCTGCTTTTTGGCCGCCTATGTCGGCTGCTGTTCGGCCGCCTATGTCGGCTGCTGTTTGGCCGCCTATGGCGTCTGCTGTTTGGCCGCCTATGGCGGCTGCTGTTTGGCCGCCTATGTCGGCCGCTGTTCTGCCGCCTATGTCGGCCGCTGTTTGGCCGCCTATGTCGGCTGCTGGGTGGCCCCCTATTCCGGCTGCTGGGTGGCCCCCTATTCCGGCTGCTGGGTGGCCGCCTATGCCAGCTGCTGGGTGGCCGCTTATGACGGCTGCTGGGTGGCCGCCTATGCCGGCTGCTTGGTGGCCCCCTATTCCGGCTGCTGGGTGGCCGCCTATGCCGGCTGCTGGGTGGCCGCCTATGCCGGCTGCTGGGTGGCCGCCTATGCCGGCTGCTGGGTGGCCGTTTCTGACTGCTGCTTTTTGGCCGCCTATGTCGGCTGCTGTTCGGCCGCCTATGTCGGCTGCTGTTTGGCCGCCTATGCCGGCCGCTGTTTGGCCGCCTATGCCGGCTGCTGTTTGGCCGCCTATGCCGACTGCTGTTTGGCCGCCTATGCCGGCTTCTGTTTGGCCGCCTATGCCGGCTGCTGTTCGGCCGCCTATGCCGGCCGCTGTTTGGCCGCCTATGCCGGCTGCTGTTTGGCCGCCTATGCCGACTGCTGTTTGGCCGCCTATTCCGGCTGCTGGATGGCCGCCTATGCCGGCTGCTGGGTGGCCGCCTATGTCGGCTGCTGGGTGGCCGTTTCTGACTGCTGCTTTTTGGCCGCGTATGTCGGCTGCTGTTCGGCCGCCTATGACGGCTGCTAGGTGGCCGCCTATGCCGGCTGCTGTTTGGCCGCGTTTGCCGGCTGCTGAGCGCCTGCCTATTCCGGTTGCTGTTCGGCCTCCTATGCCGGCAGCTGAGCGGCCGCCTATTCCGACTGCTGGACGGCCGCCTCTGACGGCTGCTGGGTGGCTGCTTATGACGGCAGCTGGGTGGCCACCTATGCCGACTGCTGTTTGGCCGCCTATGCCGGCTGCTGGGTGGCCGCATATGTCGGCAGCTGGACGGCCGGCTATGACGGCTGCTGTTGGGCCGCCTATTCCGGCTGCTGAGCGGCCGCCTATGTCGGCTGCTGGACGGCCGCCTATGTCGGCTGCTGGACGGCCGCCTATGTCGGCTGCTGGACGGCCGCCTCTGACGGCTGCTGGGTGGCCGCCTATGTTGGCTGCTGGGTGGCCGCCGATGCCGGCTGCTGTTTGGCCGCCTATGCCGGCTGCTGTTTGGCCGCATATGTCGGCTGCTGGGTGGCCGCCTATGACAGGTGCTGGGTGGCCGCTTATGACGGCTGCTGGGTGGCCGCCTATGCCGGCTGCTGTTTGTCCGCCTATGTCGGCTGCTGGACGGCCGCCTATGAAGGCTGCTGGGTGGCCGCCTATTCCGGCTGCTGGGTGGCCCCCTATTCTGGCGGCTGGGTGGCCGCCTATGCCGGCTGCTGGGTGGCCGCCTATGCCGGCTGCTGGGTGGCCGCCTATGCCGGCTGCTGGGTGGCCACCTATGCCGGCTGCTGGGAGGCCGCCTATGCCGGCTGCTGTTGGGCCGCCTATGTCGGCAGCTGGACGGCCCCCTCTGACGGCTGCTGGGTGGCCGCCTCTGACTGCTGCTTTTTGGCCGCCTATGTCGGCTGCTGTTTGGCCGCCTATGTCGGCTGCTGTGTGGCCGCCTATGTCGGCTGCTGTTTGGCCGCCTATGGCGGCTGCTGTTTGGCCGCCTATGCCGACTGCTGTTTGGCCGCCTATTCCGGCTGCTGGATGGCCGCCTATGCCGGCTGCTGGGTGGCCGCCTATGCTGGCTGCTGGGTGGCCGTTTCTGACTGCTGCTTTTTGGCCGCGTATGCCGGCTGCTGTTTGGCCGCCTATGCCGACTGCTGTTTGGCCGCCTATGCCGGCTTCTGTTCGGCCGCCTATGCCGGCTGCTGTTCGGCCGCCTATGGCATCTGCTGTTTGGCCGCCTATGGCGTCTGCTGTTTGGCCGCCTATGGCGGCTGCTGTTTGGCCGCCTATGGCGGCTGCTGTTCGGCCGCCTATGTCGGCCGCTGTTCTGCCGCCTATGTCGGCCGCTGTTTGGCCGCCTATGCCGGCTGCTGTTCGGCCGCCTATGGCGTCTGCTGTTTGGCCGCCTATGGCGTCTGCTGTTTGGCCGCCTATGGCGGCTGCTGTTTGGCCGCCTATGTCGGCTGCTTTTTGGCCGCCTATGGCGTCTGCTGTTTGGCCGCCTATGGCGTCTGCTGTTTGGCCGCCTATGGCGTCTGCTGTTTGGCCGCCTATGGCGGCTGCTGTTCTGCCGCCTATGTCGGCCGCTGTTTGGCCGCCTATGTCGGCCACTGTTTGGCCGCCTATGTCGGCCGCTGTTCGGCCGCCTATGTCGGCTGCAGGATGGCCGCCTCTGACGGCTGCTGGACGGCCGCCTCTGACGGCTGCTGGACGGCCGCCTCTGATAGCTGCTGGGTGGCCGCACATGACGGCTGCTAGGTGGCCGCCTATGCCGGCTGCTGTTTGGCCGCCTATGTCGGCTGCTGGACGGCCGCCTATGACGGCTAATGGGTGGCCGCTTATGACGGCTGCTGGGTGGCCGCCTATGCCGGCTGTTTTTTGGCCGCCTATGTCGGCTGCTGGGTGGCCGCCTATTCCGGCTGCTGGGTGGCCCCCTATTCCGGCTGCTAGGTGGCGCCCTATTCCGGCTGCTGGGTGGCCCCCTATTCCGGCTGCTGGGTGGCCGCCTATGCCGGCTGCTGGGTGGCCGCTTATGACGGCTGCTGGGTGGCCGCCTATGTCGGCTGCTGTTCGGCCGCCTATGTCGGCTGCTGTTTGGCCGCCTATGCCGGCCGCTGTTTGGCCGCCTATGCCGGCTGCTGTTTGGCCGCCTATGCCGACTGCTGTTTGGCCGCCTATGCCGGCTTCTGTTTGGCCGCCTATGCCGGCTGCTGTTCGGCCGCCTATGCCGGCCGCTGTTTGGCCCCCTATGCCGGCTGCTGTTTGGCCGCCTATGCCGACTGCTGTTTGGCCGCCTATTCCGGCTGCTGGGTGGCCGCCTATGCCGGCTGCTGGGTGGCCGCCTATGCCGGCTGCTGGGTGGCCGTTTCTGACTGCTGCTTTTTGGCCGCCTATGTCGGCTGCTGTTCGGCCGCCTATGACGGCTGCTAGGTGGCCGCCTATGTCGGCCGCTGTTTGGCCGCCTATGTCGGCCGCTGTTTGGCCGCCTATGCCGGCTGCTGTTCGGCCGCCTATGTCGGCCGCTGTTTGGCCGCCTATGCCGGCTGCTGTTCGGCCGCCTATGCCGGCCGCTGTTTGGCCGCCTATGCCGGCTCCTGTTTGGCCGCCTATGCCGACTGCTATTTGGCCGCCTATGCCGGCTTCTGTTTGGCCGCCTATGCCGGCTGCTGTTCGGCCGCCTATGTCGGCTGCTGGATGGCCGCCTCTGACGGCTGCTGGACGGCCGCCTCTGACGGCTGCTGGACGGCCGCCTCTGATAGCTGCTGGGTGGCCGCACATGACGGCTGCTAGGTGGCCGCCTATGCCGGCTGCTGTTTGGCCGCCTATGTCGGCTGCTGGACGGCCGCCTATGACGGCTAATGGGTGGCCGCTTATGACGGCTGCTGGGTGGCCGCCTATGCCGGCTGTTTTTTGGCCGCCTATGTCGGCTGCTGGGTGGCCGCCTATTCCGGCTGCTGGGTGGCCCCCTATTCCGGCTGCTAGGTGGCCCCCTATTCCGGCTGCTGGGTGGCCCCCTATTCCGGCTGCTGGGTGGCCGCCTTTGCCGGCTGCTGGGTGGCCGCTTATGACGGCTGCTGGGTGGCCGCCTATGCCGGCTGTTTTTTGGCCGCCTATGTCGGCTGCTGGGTGGCCCCCTATTCCGGCTGCTGGGTGGCCCCCTATTCCGGCTGCTGGGTGGCCGCCTATGCCGGCTGCTGGGTGGCCGCTTATGACGGCTGCTGGGTGGCCGCCTATGCCGGCTGCTGGGTGGCCCCCTATTCCGGTTGCTGGGTGGCCGCCTATGCCGGCTGCTGGGTGGCCGCCTATGCCGGCTGCTGGGTGGCCGTTTCTGACTGCTGCTTTTTGGCCGCCTATGTCGGCTGCTGTTCGGCCGCCTATGTCGGCTGCTGTTTGGCCGCCTATGCCGGCCGCTGTTTGGCCGCCTATGCCGGCTGCTGTTTGGCCGCCTATGCCGACTGCTGTTTGGCCGCCTATGCCGGCTTCTGTTTGGCCGCCTATGCCGGCTGCTGTTCGGCCGCCTATGTCGGCTGCTGGATGGCCGCCTCTGACGGCTGCTGGACGGCCGCCTCTGACGGCTGCTGGACGGCCGCCTCTGATAGCTGCTGGGTGGCCGCACATGACGGCTGCTAGGTGGCCGCCTTTGCCGGCTGCTGTTTGGCCGCCTATGTCGGCTGCTGGACGGCCGCCTATGACGGCTAATGGGTGGCCGCTTATGACGGCTGCTGGGTGGCCGCCTATGCCGGCTGTTTTTTGGCCGCCTATGTCGGCTGCTGGGTGGCCCCCTATTCCGGCTGCTGGGTGGACGCACATGACGGCTGCTAGGTGGCCGCCTATGCCGGCTGCTGGGTGGCCGCCTATGCCGGCTGCTGGGTGGCCGCCTATGCCGGCTGCTGGGTGGCCGTTTCTGACTGCTGCTTTTTGGCCGCCTATGTCGGCTGCTGTTCGGCCGCCTATGTCGGCTGCTGTTTGGCCGCCTATGCCGGCCGCTGTTTGGCCGCCTATGCCGACTGCTGACCGCCTGCCTATTCCGGCTGCTGTTCGGCCTCCTATGTCGGACGCTGTTTGGCTGCCTATGTCGGCCGCCTATGTCGGCCGCTGTTTGGCTGCTTATGTCGGCTGCTGTTCGGCCGCCTATGCCGGTTGCTGTTCGGCCGCCTATGGCGGCTGCTGGACGGCCGCCTATGCCGGCTGCTGGGTGGTCGCCTATGGCGGCTGCTGTTTGGCCGCCTATGCCGGCTGCTGTCTGGCCGGCTATGTCGGCTGCTTTTTGGCCGACTATGACGGCTGCTGGACGGCCGCCTATGCCGGCTGCTGTTTGGCCGCCTATGCCGGCTGCTGTTTGGCCGCCTATGTCGGCTGCTGTTAGGCCACCTCTGACGGCTGCTGGGTGGCCACCTCTGACTGGTGCTTTTGGGCCGCCTATGTCGGCTGCTGTTCGGCCGCCTATGTCGGCTGCTGTTTGGCCGCCTATGTCGGCTGTTGTGTGGCCTCCTATGTCGGCTGCTGTTTGGCCTCCTATGTCGGCTGCTTTTTGGCCTCCTATGTCGGCTGCTGTTTGGCCGCCTATGGCGTCTGCTGTTGGCCGCCTATGGCGTCTGCTGTTTGGCCGCCTATGGCGGCTGCTGTTTGGCCGCCTATGTCGGCTGCTGTGTAGCCGCCTATGTCGGCTGCTGTTTGGCCGCCTATGTCGGCTGCTGTTTGGCCGCCTATGGCGTCTGCTGTTTGGCCGCCTATGGCGTCTGCTGTTTGGCCGCCTATGGCGGCTGCTGTTTGGCCGCCTATGTCGGCCGCTGTTCTGCCGCCTATGTCGGCCGCTGTTTGGCCGCCTATGTCGGCCGCTGTTTGGCCGCCTATGTCGGCCGCTGTTTGGCCGCCTATGCCGGCTGCTGTTCGGCCGCCTATGGCGGCTGCTGGACGGCCGCCTATGGCGTCTGCTGTTTGGCCGCCTATGGCGTCTGCTGTTTGGCCGCCTATGGCGGCTGCTGTGTTGCCGCCTATGTCGGCTGCTGTTAGGCCACCTCTGACGGCTGCTGGGTGGCCACCTCTGACTGGTGCTTTTGGGCCGCCTATGTCGGCTGCTGTTCGGCCGCCTATGTCGGCTGCTGTTTGGCCGCCTATGTCGGCTGCTGTGTGGCCTCCTATGTCGGCTGCTGTTTGGCCTCCTATGTCGGCTGCTTTTTGGCCTCCTATGTCGGCTGCTGTTTGGCCGCCTATGGCGTCTGCTGTTGGCCGCCTATGGCGTCTGCTGTTTGGCCGCCTATGGCGGCTGCTGTTTGGCCGCCTATGTCGGCTGCTGTGTAGCCGCCTATGTCGGCTGCTGTTTGGCCGCCTATGTCGGCTGCTGTTTGGCCGCCTATGGCGTCTGCTGTTTGGCCGCCTATGGCGTCTGCTGTTTGGCCGCCTATGGCGGCTGCTGTTTGGCCGCCTATGTCGGCCGCTGTTCTGCCGCCTATGTCGGCCGCTGTTTGGCCGCCTATGTCGGCCGCTGTTTGGCCGCCTATGTCGGCCGCTGTTTGGCCGCCTATGCCGGCTGCTGTTCGGCCGCCTATGGCGGCTGCTGGACGGCCGCCTATGGCGTCTGCTGTTTGGCCGCCTATGGCGTCTGCTGTTTGGCCGCCTATGGCGGCTGCTGTTTGGCCGCCTATGTCGGCTGCTGTGTTGCCGCCTATGTCGGCTGCTGTTTGGCCGCCTATGTCGGCTGCTTTTTGGCCGCCTATGGCGTCTGCTGTTTGGCCGCCTATGGCGTCTGCTGTTTGGCCGCCTATGGCGGCTGCTGTTTGGCCGCCTATGTCGGCCGCTGTTCTGCCGCCTATGTCGGCCGCTGTTTGGCCGCCTATGTCGGCCGCTGTTTGGCCGCCTATGTCGGCCGCTGTTTGGCCGCCTATGCCGGCTGCTGTTCGGCCGCCTATGGCGGCTGCTGGACGGCCGCCTATGCCGGCTGCTGGGTGGTCGCCTATGCCGGCTGCTGTTTGGCCGCCTATGCCGGCTGCTGGGAGGCCGCCTATGCCGGCTGCTGTTGGGCCGCCTATGTCGGCTGTTGAGCGGCCCCCTATTCCGGCTGCTGGGTGGCCGCCTATTCCGGCTGCTGGGTGGCCCCCTATTCCGGCTGCTGGGTGGCCGCCTATGCCGGCTGCTGTTTGGCCGCCTATGACGGCTGCTGGGTGGCCGCCTATGCCGGCTTCTGTTTGGCCGCCTATGCCGGCTTCTGTTTGGCCGCCTATGCCGGCTGCTGTTCGGCCGCCTATGTCGGCTGCTGGATGGCCGCCTCTGACGGCTGCTGGACGGCCGCCTCTGATAGCTGCTGGGTGGCCGCACATGACAGCTGCTAGGTGGCCGCCTATGCCGGCTGCTGTTTGGCCGCCTATGTCGGCTGCTGGACGGCCGCCTATGACGGCTAATGGGTGGCCGCTTATGACAGCTGCTGGGTGGCCGCCTATGCCGGCTGTTTTTTGGCCGCCTATGTCGGCTGCTGGGTGGCCGCCTTTTCCGGCTGCTGGGTGGCCCCCTATTCCGGCTGCTAGGTGGCCCCCTATTCCGGCTGCTGGGTGGCCCCCTATTCCGGCTGCTGGGTGGCCGCCTATGCCGGCTGCTGGGTGGCCGCTTATGACGGCTGCTGGGTGGCCGCCTATGCCGGCTGTTTTTTGGCCGCCTATGTCGGCTGCTGGGTGGCCCCCTATTCCGGCTGCTGGGTGGCCCCCTATTCCGGCTGCTGGGTGGCCGCCTATGCCGGCTGCTGGGTGGCCCCCTATTCCGGCTGCTTTTTGGCCGCCTATGTCGGCTGCTGTTCGGCCGCCTATGTCGGCTGCTGGGTGGCCGCCTATGCCGGCTGCTGTTTGGCCGCCTATGCCGGCTGCTGTTTGGCCGCCTTTGCCGGCTGCTGACCGCCTGCCTATTCCGGCTGCTGTTTGGCCTCCTATGGCGGCTGCTGAGCGGCCGCCTATTCCGGCTGCTGAGCGGCCGCCTATGTCGGCTGCTGGGTGGCCGCCTATGACGGCTGCTGGGTGGCCGCCTATGCCGGCCGCTGTTTGGCCGCCTATGCCGGCTGCTGTTTGGCCGCCTATGCCGACTGCTGTTTGGCCGCCTATGCCGGCTGCTGGGTGGCCGCCGATGCCGGCTACTGGGTGGCCGCCTATGCCGGCTGCTGGGTGGCCGCCTATGCCGGCTGCTGTTGGGCCGCCTATGCCTGCTGCTGTTGGGCCGCCTATGTCGGCTGCTGGACGGCCACCTCTGTCGGCTGCTGTTTGCCCGCCTATGCCGGCTGCTGTTTGGCCGCCTATGCCGGTTGCTGTTTGGCCGCCTTTGCCGACTGCTGAGCGCCTGCCTATTCCAGCTGCTGTTCGGCCTCCTATGCCGGCTGCTGAGCGGCCGCCTATTCCGGCTGCTGAGCGGCCGCCTATGTCGGCTGCTGCGTGGCCGTCTATGACGGCTGCTGGGTGGCCGCCTATGCCGGCTGCTGTTTGGCCTCCTATGCCGACTGCTGTTTGGCCGCCTATGCCGGCTGCTGTTTGGCCGCCTATGCCGACTGCTGTTTGTCCGCCTATGCCGGCTGCTGGGTGGCCGCCGATGCCGGCTGCGGTTTGGCCGCATATGTCGGCTGCTGGACGGCCGGCTATGACGGCTGCTGTTGGGCCGCCTATGTCGGCTGCTGGACGGCCGCCTCTGCCGGCTGCTGGGTGGACGCCTATGCCGGCTGCTGGGTGGCCGCCGATGCCGGCTGCTGTTTTGCCGCCTATGCCGGCTACTGTTTGGCCGCATATGTCGGCTGCTGGGTGGCCGCCTATGACGGCTGTTGGGTGGCCCCCTATTCCGGCTGTTGGGTGGCCCCCTATTCCGGCTGTTGTGTGGCTCTCTATTCCGGCTGCTGGGTGGCCGCCTATGCCGGCTGCTGGGTGGCCGCTTATGACGGCTGCTGGGTGGCCGCCTATGCCGGCTGTTTTTTGGCCGCCTATGTCGGCTGCTGGGTGGCTGCCTATTCCGGCTGCTGGGTGGCCCCCTATTCCGGCTGCTAGGTGGCCCCCTTTTCTGGCTGCTGGGTGGCCCCCTATTCCGGCTGCTGGGTGGCCGCCTATGCCGGCTGCTGGGAGGCCGCCTATGCCGGCTACTGTTGGGCCGCCTATGTCGGCTGTTGAGCGGCCCCCTATTCCGGCTGCTGGGTGGCCCCCTATTCCGGCTGCTGGGTGGCCGCCTATGCCAGCTGCTGTTTGGCCGCATATGTCGGCTGCTGGGTGGCCGCCTATGACGGCTGCTGGGTGGCCGCCTATGCCGGCTGCTGGGTGGCCGCCGATGCCGGCTGCTGTTTTGCCGCCTATGCCGGCTGCTGTTTGGCCGCATATGTCGGCTGCTGGGTGGCCGCCTATGCCGGCTGCTGGGTGGCCGTTTCTGACTGCTGCTTTTTGGCCGCCTATGTCGGCTGCTGGACGGCCGCCTATGCCGGCTGCTTTTTGGCCGCCTATGCCGACTGCTGTTTGGCCGCCTATGCCGGCTGCTGGGTGGCCGCCGATGCCGACTACTGGGTGGCCGCCTATGCCGGCTGCTGGGTGGCCGCCTATGCCGGCTGCTGTTGGGCCGCCTATGCCTGCTGCTGTTGGGCCGCCTATGTCGGCTGCTGGACGGCCACCTCTGTCGGCTGCTGTTTGCCCGCCTATGCCGGCTGCTGTTTGGCCGCCTATGCCAGTTGCTGTTTGGCCGCCTTTGCCGACTGCTGAGCGCCTGCCTATTCCAGCTGCTGTTCGGCCTCCTATGCCGGCTGCTGAGCGGCCGGCTATGACGGCTGCTGTTGGGTTGCCTATGTCGGCTGCTGGACGGCCGCCTCTGACGGCTGCTGTGTGGCCGCCTATGCCGGCTGCTGGGTGGCCGCCGATGCCGGCTGCTGTTTTGCCGCCTATGCCGGCTACTGTTTGGCCGCATATGTCGGCTGCTGGGTGGCCGCCTATTCCGGCTGCTTGGTGGCCCCCTATTCCGGCTGCTAGGTGGCCCCCTATTTCGGCTGTTGGGTGGCCCCCTATTCCGGCTGTTGGGTGGCTCTCTATTCCGGCTGCTGGGTGGCCGCCTATGCCGGCTGCTGGGTGGCCGCTTATGACGGCTGCTGGGTGGCCGCCTATGCCGGCTGTTTTTTGGCCGCCTATGTCGGCTGCTGGGTGGCCGCCTATTCCGGCTGCTGGGTGGCCCCCTATTCCGGCTGCTGGGTGGCCCCCTATTCCGGCTGCTAGGTGGCCCCCTATTCCGGCTGCTGGGTGGCCCCCTATTCCGGCTGCTGGGTGGCCGCCTATGCCGGCTGCTGGGAGGCCGCCTATGCCGGCTACTGTTGGGCCGCCTATGTCGGCTGTTGAGCGGCCCCCTATTCCGGCTGCTGGGTGGCCCCCTATTCCGGCTGCTGGGTGGCCGCCTATGCCGGCTGCTGGGTGGCCGCCTATGCCGGCTGCTGGCTGGCCGCCTATTCCGGCTGCTGGGTGGCCCCCTATTCCAGCTGCTGGGTGGCCGCCTATGCCGGCTGCTTTTTAGCCGCCTATGACGGCTGCTGGGTGGCCGCCTATGCCGGCCGCTGTTTGGCCGCCTATGCCGGCTGCTGTTTGGCCGCCTATGCCGACTGCTGTTTGGCCGCCTATGCCGGCTGCTGTTTGGCCGCCTTTGCCGGCTGCTGTTTGGCCGCCTTTGCCGGCTGCTGTTCGGCCGCCTTTGTCGGCTGCTGGACGGCCGCCTCTCACGGCTGCTGGACGGCCGCCTCTGAGGGCTGCTGGGTGGCCGCACATGACGGCTGCTGGGTGGCCGCCTATGCCGACTGCTGTTTGGCCGCCTATGTGGGCTGCTGGACAGCCGCCTATGACGGCTGCTGGGTGGCCGCCTATTCCGGCTGCTTGGTGGCCCCCTATTCCGGCTACTGGGTGGCCGCCTATGTCGGCTGCTGGGTGGCCGCCTATGCCGGCTGCTGGGTGGCCGCCTATGCGGCTGCTGGGTGGACGCCTATGCCGGCTGCTGTTGGGCCGCCTATGGCGGCTGCTGTTCGGCCGCCTATGCCGGATGCTGTTTGGCCGCCTATGCCGGCTGCTGTTTCACCGCCTTTGCCAGCTGCTGAGCGCCTGCCTATTCCGGCTGCTGTTCGTCCTCCTATGCCGGCTGCTGAGCTGCCGCCTATTCCGGCTGCTGGACGTCCGCCTCTGACTGCTGCTGATTGGCCGCCTCTGACTGCTGCTGTTCGGCCGCCTATGGCGGCTGCTGGTCGGCCGCCTATGCCGGCTGCTGGGTGGTCGCCTATGCCGGCTGCTGTTTGGCCGCCTATGTCGGCTGCTGTTTGGCCGACTATTACGGCTGCTGGACGGCCGCCTATGCCGGCTGCTGTTTGGCCGCCTATGCCGGCTGCTGTTTGGCCGCCTATGTCGGCTGCTGTTAGGCCGCCTATGTCGGCTGCTGTTAGGCCGCCTATGTCGGCTGCTGTTAGGCCGCCTATGTCGGCTGCTGGACGGCCGCCTATGTCGGCTGCTGGACGGCCGCCTATGACGGCTGCTGGGTGGCCGCCTATTCCGGCTGCTGGGTGGCCCCCTATTCCGGCTGCTGGGTGGCCGCCTATGACGGCTGCTGGGTGGCCGCATATGCCGGCCGCTGTTTGGCCGCCTATACCGGCTGCTGTTTGGCCGCCTATGCCGACTGCTGTTCGGCCGCCTATGCCGGCTGCTGTTCGGCCGCCTATGTCGGCTGCTGGACGGCCGCCTCTGACGGCTGCTGGACGGCCGCCTCTGAGGGCTGCTGGGTGGCCGCACATGACGGCTGCTGGGTGGCCGCCTATGTGGGCTGCTGGACGGCCGCTTATGACGGCTGCTGGGTGGCCGCCTATTCCGGCTGCTTGGTGGCCCCCTATTCCGGCTACTGGGTGGCCGCCTATGTCGGCTGCTGGGTAGCCGCCTATGCCGGCTGCTGGGTGGCCGCCTATGCGGCTGCTGGGTGGACGCCTATGCCGGCTGCTGTTGGGCCGCCTATGTCGTCTGATGGACGTCCGCCTCTGACGGCTGCTGATTGGCCGCCTATGGCGGCTGCTGTTCGGCCGCCTATGCCGGCTGCTGTTTGGCCGCCTATGCCGGCTGCTGTTTCACCACCTTTGCCAGCTGCTGAGCGCCTGCCTATTCCGGCTGCTGTTCGTCCTCCTATGCCGGCTGCTGAGCTTCCGCCTATTCCTGCTGCTGGACGTCCGCCTCTGACGGCTGCTGATTGGCCGCCTCTGACTGCTGCTGTTCGGCCGCCTATGGCGGCTGCTGGTCGGCCGCCTATGCCGGCTGCTGGGTGTTCGCCTATGCCGGCTGCTGTTTGGCCGCCTATGTCGGCTGCTGTTTGGCCGCCTATGCCGGCTGCTGTTTGGCTGCCTATGTCGGCTGCTGTTAGGCCGCCTATGTCGGCTGCTGGACAGCCGCCTATGACGGCTGCTGGGTGGCCGCCTATTCCGGCTGCTGGGTGGCCCCCTATTCCGACTGCTGGGTGGCCGCCTATGCCGGCCGCTGGGTGGCCGCCTATGCCGGCTGCTGTTCGACCGCCTTTGCTGGCTGTTGAGCGGCCCCCTATTCCGGCTGCTGGGTGGCCGCCTATTCCGGCTGCTGGATGGCCCCCTATTCCGGCTGCTGGGTGGCCGCCTATGCCGGCTGCTGTTTGGCCGCCTATGCCGACTGCTGTTTCGCCGCCTATGCCGGCTTCTGTTTGGCCGCCTATGCCGGCTGCTGTTCGGCCGCCTATGTCTGCTGCTGGACGGCCACCTCTGACGGCTGCTGGACGGCCGCCTCTGATGGCTGCTGGGTGGCCGCCTATTCCGGCTGCTTGGTGGCCCCCTTTTCCGGCTGCTGGACGACCGCCTATGACGGCTGCTGGGTGGCCGCCTTTTCCGGCTGCTGGGTGGCCCCCTATTCCGGCTGCTGGGTGGCCGCCTATGCCGGCTGCTGGGTGGCCGCCTATGCCGGCTGCTGGGAGGCCGCCTATGCCGGCTGCTGTTGGGCCGCCTTTGTCGGCTGTTGAGCGGCCCCCTATTCCGGCTGCTGGGTGGCCACCTATTCCGGCTGCTGGGTGGCCCCCTATTCCGGCTGCTGGGTGGCCGCCTATGCCGGCTGCTGGGTGGCCGCCTATGCCGGCTGCTGGGTGGCCGCCTATGTCGGTTGCTGTTTGTCCGCGTATGGCGGCTGCTGGGTGGCCTTCTATGCCGGCTGCTGTTCGGCCACATATGTCGGCTGCTGTTTGGCCGCATATGTCGGCTGCTGGTTGGCCGCCTATGCCGGCTGCTGGGTGGCCGCCGATGCCGGCTGCTGGGTGGCCGCCGATGCCGGCTGCTGTTTGGCCGCATATGTCGGCTGCTGTTTGGCCGCATATGTCGGCTGCTGTTAGGCCGCCTATGTCGGCTGCTGGACGACCGCCTATGACGGCTGCTGGGTGGCCGCCTATTCCGGCTGCTGGGTGGCCCCCTATTCCGGCTGCTGGGAGGCCGCCTATGCCGGCTGCTGTTGGGCCTCCTTTGTCGGCTGTTGAGCGGCCCCCTATTCCGGCTGCTGGGTGGCTGCCTATTCCGGCTGCTGGGTGGCCCCCTATTCCGGGTGCTGGGTGGCCGCCTATGCCGGCTGCTGTTTGGCCGCATATGTCGGCTGCTGTTTGGCCGTTTATGACGGCTGCTGGGTGGCCCCCTATTCCGGCTGCTGGGTGGCCGCCTATGCCGGCTGCTGGGTGGCTGCCTATGCCGTCTGCTGGGTGGCTGCCTATGCGGCTGCTGGGTGGCCGCCTATGCCGGCTGCTGTTTGGCCGCCTATGTCGGCTTCTGGGTGGCCGCCTGTGACTGCTGCTTTTTGGCCGCCTATGCCGGCTGCTGTTTGGCCGCCTATGCCGGCTGCTGTTTGGCCGCCTTTGCCGGCTGCTGAGCGCCTGCCTATTCCGGCTGCTGTTCGGCCTCCTATGCCGGCTGCTGAGCGGCCGCCTATTCCGGCTGCTGAACGGCCGCCTATGTCGGCTGCTGGACGGCCGCCTATGGCGGCTGCTGGACGGCCGCCTATGCCGGCTGTTGGGTGGTCGCCTATGCCGGCTGCTGTTTGGCCGCCTATGTCGGCTGCTGTTTGGCCGACTATGCCGGCTGCTGTTTGGCCGCCTATGCCGGCTGCTGTTTGGCCGCCTATGCCGGCTGCTGTTTGGCCGCCTATGCCGGCTGCTGTTTGGCCGCCTATGCTGGCTGCTGTTTGGCCGCCTATGTCGGCTGCTGTTAGGCCGCCTATGTCGGCTGCTGTTAGGCCGCCTATGACGGCTGCTGGGTGGCCGCCTATTCCGGCTGCTGGGTGGCCCCCTATTCCGGCTGCTGGGTGGCCGCCTATGCCGGCTGCCGGGTGGCCGCCTATGCCGGCTGCTGGGAGGCCGCCTATGCCGGCTGCTGTTGGGCCGCATATGTCGGCTGCTGGGTGGCCCCCTATTCCGGCTGCTGGGTGGCCCCCTATTCCGGCTGTTGAGCGGCCCCCTATTCTGGCTGCTGGGTGGCCGCCTATGCCGGCTGCTGGGTGGCCGCCTATGCCGGCCGCTGTTTGGCCGCATATGTCGGCTGCTGTTTGGCCGCCTATGACGGCTGCTGGGTTGCCCCCTATTCCGGCTGCTGGGTGGCCGCCTATGCCGGCTGCTGGGTGGCCCCCTATTCCGGCTGCTGGGTGGCCCCATATTCCGGCTGTTGAGCGGCCCCCTATTCTGGCTGCTGGGTGGCCGCCTATGCCGGCTGCTGGGTGGCCGCCTATGCCGGCCGCTTTTTGGCCACATATGTCGGCTGCTGTTTGGCCGCCTATGTCGGCTGCTGGACGGCCGCCTATGACGGCTGCTGGGTTGCCCCCTATTCCGGCTGCTGGGTGGCCGCCTATGCCGGCTGCTGGGTGGCTGCCTATGCCGTCTGCTGGGTGGCCGCCTATGCGGCTGCTGGGTGGCCGCCTATGCCGGCTGCTGTTGGGCCGCCTATGTCGGCTGCTGGGTGGCCGCCTATGCCGGCTGCTGGGTGGCCGACTATGACGGCTGCTGGACGGCCGCCTCTGATGGCTGCTGGGTGGCCGCACATGACGGCTGCTGGGTGGCCGCCTATGCGCCTATGTCGGCTGCTGGACGGCCGCCTATGACGGCTGCTGGGTGGCCGCCTATTCCGGCTGCTTGGTGGCCCCCTATTCCGGCTGCTTGGTGGCCGCCTATGCCGGCTGCTGGGTGGCCGCCTATGCCGGCTGCTGTTCGGCCGCCTATGCCGGCTGCTGTTTGGCCGCCTATGCCGGCTGCTGTTTGGCCGCCTTTGCCGGCTGCTGAGCGCCTGCCTTTTCCTGCTGCTGTTCGGCCTCCTATTGCGGCTGCTGAGCTGCCGCCTATTCCGGCTGCTGGACGGCCGCGTATGTCGGCTGCTGGACGGCCGCCTATGTTGGCTGCTGGACGGCCGCCTATGCCTGCTGCTGGACGGCCGCCTATGCCTGCTGCTGGACGGCCGCCTATGCCGGCTGCTGTTTGGCCGCCTATGTCGGCTGCTGTTTGGCCGACTATGACGGCTGCTGGACGGCCGCCTATGCCTTCTGCTGTTTGGCCGCCTATGCCGGCTGCTGTTAGGCCGCCTATGTCGGCTGCTGGACGGCCGCCTATGACGGCTGCTGGGTGGCCGCCTATTCCGGCTGCTGGGTGGCCCCCTATTCCGGCTGCTGGGTGGCCGCCTATGCCGGCTGCTGGGTGGCCGCCTATGCCGGCTGCTGGGAGGCCGCTTATGCCGGCTGCTGTTGGGCCGCCTTTGTCGGCTGTTGAGCGGCCCCCTATTCCGGCTGCTGGGTGGCCGCCTATTCCGGCTGCTGGGTGGCCCCCTATTCCGGCTGTTGGGTGGCCGCCTATGCCGGCTGCTGGGTGGCCGCCTATGCCGGCTGCTGGGTGGCCGCCTATGCCGGCTGCTGTTTGGCCGCGTATGTCGGCTGCTGTTTGGCCGCGTATGTCGGCTGCTGGGTGGCCGCCTATGCCGGCTGCTGTTTGGCCACATATGTCGGCTGCTGTTTGGCCGCCTATGTCGGCTGCTGGACGGCCGCCTATGACGGCTGCTGGGTGGCCGCCTATGCCGGCTGCTGTTTGGCCGCCTATGCCGGCTGCTGTTTGACCGCCTATGCTGGCTTTTGAGCGGCCGCCTATTCCTGCTGCTGAGTGGTCGCCTTTGCCGGCTGCTGGGCGGCCTCCTATGTCGGCTGCTGGACGGCCGCATATGCCGGCTGCTGGGATGCCGCCTATTCCGGCTGCTGAGCGGTCGCCTATTCCGGCTGCTGAGCGGCCTTCTATGCCGGCTGCTTGGTGGCCGCCTATGCCGGCTGCTGTTTGGCTGCCTATACCGGCTGCTGGGTGGCCGCCTATGCCGGCTGCTGGACGGCAGCCTCTGACGGCTGCTGGACGGCCGCCTCTGACGGCTGCTGGACGGCCGCCTATGTCGGCTGCTGGACGTTCGCCTATGACGGCTGCTGTTCGGCCGCCTATTCCGGCTGCTGTTCGGCCGCCTATGCTGGCTGTTGAGCGGCCGCCTATTCCTGCTGCTGAGCGGTCGCCTTTGCCGGCTGCTGGGCGGCCTCCTATGACGGCTGCAGGGTGGCCGCCTATGTCGGCTGCTGGACGGCCCCCTATGTCGGCTGCTGGACGGCCCCCTATGTCGGCTGCTGGGTGGCCGCCTATGCCGGCTGCTGTTTGGCCGCCTATGACGGCTGCTGGGTGGCCGCCTATGCCGGCTGCTGGACGGCCGCCTCTGACGGCTGCTGGACGGCCGCCTATGTCGGCTGCTGGACGGCCGCCTATGACGGTTGCTGTTCGGCCGCCTATTCCGGCTGCTGTTCGGCCGCCTATGCTGGCTGTTGAGTGGCCGCATATTCCTGCTGCTGAGCGGTCGCCTTTGCCGGCTGCTGGGCGGCCTCCTATGCCGGCTGCTGGGTGGCCGCCTATGACGGCTGCAGGGTGGCCGCCTATGCCGGCTGCTGGGCGGCCGCCTATGTCGGCTGCTGGACGGCCCCCTATGCCGGCTGCTGTTTGGCCGCCTATGTCCGCTGCTGTTAGGCCACCTATGTCGCTGCTGTGCGGCCACCTATGCCGGCTGCTGTTTGGCCGCCTATGCCGGCTGCTTTTTGGCCGCCTATGCCGGCTGCTGTTTGGCCGCCTATGTCCGCTGCTGGGTGGCCGCCTATGCCAGGTGCTGTTCGGCCGCCTATTCCGGCTGCTGTTCGGCCGCCTATTCCGGCTGCTGTTCGGCCGCCTATGCCGGCTGCTGGGCGGCCGCCAATGGCGGCTGCTGGACGTCCGCCTATGCCGGCTGCTGGACGGCCGCCTATGCCGGCTGCTGGGTGGCCGCCTATTCTGGCTGCTGGACGGCCGCCTCTGACGGCTGCTGGGCGGCCGCCTATGTAGGCTGCTGGACGGCCGCCTATGCCGGCTGCTGTTCGGCCGCCTCTGACGGTTGCTGGACGGCCGCCTTTGACGGCTGCTGGGTGGCCGCCTATGACGACTGCAGGGTGGCCGCCTATGCCGGCTGCTGGGCGGCCGCCTATGTCGGCTGCTGGACGGCCCCCTATGTCGGCTGCTGGACGGCCGCCTATGCCGGCTGCTGGGTGGCCACCTATGCCAGCTGCTGTTTTGCCGCCTATGCCGGCTGCTGTTTGGCCGCCTATGACGGCTGCTGTGTGGACGCCTATGCCGGCTGCTATGTGGACGCCTATGCCGGCTGCTATGTGACCGCCTATGCCGGCTGCTGAGTGGCCGCCTATGCCGGCTGCTGGGCGGCCTCCTATGCCGGCTGCTGGGTGGCCGCCTATGACGGCTGCAGGGAGGCCGCCTATGCCGGCTGCTGGGCGGCCGCCTATGTTGGTTGCTGGACGGCCCCCTATGTCGGCTGCTGGACGGCCGCCTATGCCGGCTGCTGAGTGGCCGCCTATGCCGGCTGCTGTTTGGCCGCCTATGTCCGCTGCTGTTAGGCCGCCTATGTCGCTGCTGTGCGGCCGCCTATGCCGGCTGCTGTTTGGCCGCCTATGCCGGCTGCTTTTTGGCCGCCTATGCCGGCCGCTGTTTGGCCGCCTATGTCCGCTGCTGGGTGGCCGCCTATGCCGGGTGCTGTTCGGCCGCCTATTCCGGCTGCTGTTCGGCCGCCTATTCCGGCTGCTGTTTGGCCGCGTATTCCGGCTGCTGAGCGGCCGCCTATGCCGGCTGCTGGGCGGCCGCCAATGGCGGCTGCTGGACGTCCGCCTATGCCGGCTGCTGGACGGCCGCCTATGCCGGCTGCTGGGTGGCCGCACATGCCGGCTGCTGTTTGGCCGCCTATGCCGGCTGCTGGGGGGCCGCCTATGACGGCTGCTGTTCGGCCGCCTATGCCGGCTGCTGTTCGGCCGCCTATGCCGGCTGCTGTTCGCCCGCCTCTGACGGCTGCTGGGTGGCTGCCTATGCCGGCTGCTGTTCGGCCGCCTTTGACGGCTTCTGGGGGGCCCCCTATGTCGGCTGCTGGACGGCCGCCTATGCCGGCTGCTGGGTGGCCGCCTATGCCGGCTGCTGTTTTGCCGCCTATGCCGGCTGCTGTTTGGCCGCCTATGACGGCTGCTGTGTGGACGCCTATGCCGGCTGCTATGTGGCCGCCTGTGCCGGCTGCTATGTGACCGCCTGTGCCGGCTGCTGAGTGGCCGCCTATGCCGGCTGCTATGTGGCTGGCTGTTCTTTCGGCTGCGCGGCCAAGCTATGCAGTCAGCTGAGTGGCCGCTTATGCCGGCTGCTATGTGGCCGCCTATGCCGGCTGCTATGTGGCCGGCTGTACTTTCGGCTGCGCGGCCAAGCTCTGCAGTCAGCTGAGTGGCCGCCTATGCCGGCTGCTATGTGGCCGCCTATGCCGGCTGCTATGTGGCCGCCTATGTCGGCTGCTGGGCGGCCGCCAATGGCGGCTGCTGGACGTCCGCCTATGCCGGCTGCTGGACGGCCGCCTATGCCGGCTGCTGGGTGGCCGCACATGCCGGCTGCTGTTTGGCCACCTATGGCGGCTGCTGTTTGTCCGCCTATGCCGGCTGCTATGTGGCCGCCTATGCCGGCTGCTGGGTGTCCGCCTATGCCGGCTGCTGGGCAGGCGCCTATGTCGGGTGCTGGACGGCCGCCTATGCCGGCTGCTGGGTGGCCGCCTATGCCGGCTGCTATGTGGCCGCCTATGCCAGCTGCTATGTGGCCGCCTATGCCGGCTGCTTTGTGGCCGGCTGTACTTTCCGCTGCGCGGCCAAGCTCTGCAGTCAGCTGAGTGACCGCCTATGCCGGCTGCTGAGTGGCCGCCTATGCCGGCTGCTGATTGGCCGCCTATGCCGACTGCTGAGCGGCCGCCTATGCCGGCTGCTGAGCGGCCGCCTATCCTGGCTGCTATGTGGCCGGCTGTTCTTTCGGCTGCGCGGCCAAGCTCTGCATTCAGCTGAGTGGCCGCCTATGCCAGCTGCTATGTGGCGCCTATGCCGGCTGCTATGTGGCCGCCTATGCCGGCTGCTATGTGGCCGCCTATGTCGGCTGCTGGGCGGCCGCCAATGGCGGCTGCTGGACGTCCGCCTTTGCTGGCTGCTGGACGGCCACCTATGCCGGCTGCTGGGTGGCCGCACATGCCGGCTGCTGTTTGGCCACCTATGGCGGCTGCTGTTTGTCCACCTATGCCGGCTGCTGTTTGGCCGCCTATGCCGGCTGCTGGGTGGCCGCCTTTGCCGGCAGCTGGGCGGCCGCCAATGGCGGCCGATGGACGTCCGCCTATGCTGGCTGCTGGACGGCCGCCTATGCCGCCTGCTGGGTGGCCGCACATGCCGGCTGCTGTTTGGCCGCCAATGCCGGCTGCTGTTTGGCCGCTTATGCCGGCTGCTGGGTGGCCGCCTATGCCGGCTGCTGTTTGGCCGCCTATGTCGGTTGCTGGACGGCCGCTCATGTCGGCTACTTGACGGCCGCCTATGTCGGCTGCTGGGTGGCCGCCTATACCGGCTGCTGTTCGGCCGCCTATGCCGGCTGCTTTTCGGCTGCCTCTGACGTCTGACGGACGGCCGCCTCTGACGGCTGCTGGGTGGCCGCCTATGCCGGCTGCTATGTGGCCGCCTATGCCGGCTGCTGTTCGGCTGCCTCTGACGTCTGACGGACGGCCGCCTCTGACGGCTGGTGGGTGGCCGCCTATGCCGGCTGCTATGTGGCCGCCTCTGACGGCTGCTGGACGGCCGCCTATGCCGGCTGCTGGGTGGCCGCCTATGCCGGCTGCTATGTGGCCGCCTATGCCGGCTGCTATGTGGCCGCCTATGCCGGCTGCTATGTGGCCGACTGTACTTTCGGCTGCGCGGCCAAGCTCTGCAGTCAGCTGAGTGGCCGCCTATGCCGGCTGCTATGTGGCCGCCTATGCCGGCTGCTATGTGGCCGCCTATGCCGGCTGCTATGACGCCGCCTATGTCGGCTGCTGGACGGCCGCCTATGCCGGCTGCTGGGTGGCTGCCTATGCCGGCTGCTGTTCGGCCGCCTCTGACGGCTGCTGGACGGCCGCCTATGTCGGCTGCTGGGTGGCCGCCTATGCCGGCTGCTGTTTGGCCGCCTATGCCGGCTGCTGTTTGGCCGCCTATGCTGGCTGCTTTTTGGCCGCCTATGACGGCTGCTATGTGGACGCCTATGTCGGCTGCTATGTGGCCGCCTATGCCGGCTGCTATGTGACCGCCTATGACGGCTGCTATGTGGACGCCTATGTCGGCTGCTATGTGGCCGCCTATGCCGGCTGCTATGTGACCGCCTATGCCGCCTGCTGACTGGCCGCCTATGCCGGCTGCTATGTGGCTGGCTGTTCTTTCGGGTGCGCGGCCAAGCTCTGCAGTCAGCTGAGTGGCCGCTTATGCCGGCTGCTATGTGGCCGCCTATGCCGGCTGCTATGTGGCCGCCTATGCCGGCTGCTATGTGGCCGGCTGTACTTTCGGCTGCGCGGCCAAGCTATGCAGTCAGCTGAGTGGCCGCCTATGCCGGCTGCTATGTGGCCGCCTATGCCGGCTGCTATGTGGCCGCCTATGCCGGCTACTACGTGGCCGCCTATGCCGGCTGCTGGGTGGCCGCCTATTCCGGCTGCTGGGTGGCCGCCTATGCCGGCTGCTGTTCGGCCGCCTCTGACGGCTGCTGGACGGCCGCCTCTGATGGCTGCTGGACGGCCACCTATGTCGGCTGCTGGATGGCCGCCTATGCCGGCTGCTGGGTGGCCGCCTATACTGCCTGCTATGTGGCTGGCTGTTCTTTCGGGTGCGCGGCCAAGCTCTGCAGTCAGCTGAGTGGCCGCTTATGCCGACTGCTATGTGGCCGCCTATGCCGGCTGCTATGTGGCCGCCTATGCCGGCTGCTATGTGGCCGGCTGTACTTTCGGCTACGCGGCCAAGCTATGCAGTCAGCTGAGTGGCCGCCTATGCCGGCTGCTATGTGGCCGCCTATGCCGGCTGCTACGTGGCCGCCTATGCCGGCTGCTACGTGGCCGCCTATGCCGGCTGCTGGGTGGCCGCCTTTTCCGGCTGCTGGGTGGCCGCCTATGCCGGCTGCTGTTCGGCCGCCTCTGACGGCTGCTGGACGGCCGCCTCTGATGGCTGCTGGACGGCTACCTATGTCGGCTGCTGGACGGCCGCCTATGCCGGCTGCTGGGTGGCCGCCTATGCCGGCTGCTATGTGGCCGCCTATGCCGGCTGCTATGTGGCCGCCTATGCCGGCTGCTGGGTGGCCGCCTATTCCGGCTGCTGGGTGGCCGCCTATGTCGGCTGCTGGGTGGCTGCCTATGCCGGCTGCTGCTATGTGGCCGCCTATGCCGGCTGCTATGTGGCCGCCTATTCCGGCTGCTATGTGTCCGCCTATGACGGCTGCTGAGTGGCCGCCTATGCCGGCTGCTGAGGGGCCTCCTATGCCGGCTGCTGAGCGGCCGCCTATGCTGGCTGCTATGTGGCCGGCTGTTCTTTCGGCTGCGCGGCCAAGCTCTGCAGTCAGCTGAGTGGCCGCCTATGCCGGCTGCTATGTGGCCGCCTATGCCGGCTGCTATGTGGCCGCCTATGCCGGCTGCTGAGCGGCCGCCTATGCTGGCTGCTATGTGGCCGGCTGTTCTATCGGCTGCGCGGCCAAGCTCTGCAGTCAGCTGAGTGGCCGCTTATGCCGACTGCTATGTGGCCGCCTATGCCGGCTGCTATGTGGCCGGCTGTACTTTCGGCTGCGCGGCCAAGCTATGCAGTCAGCTGAGTGGCCGCCTATGCCGGCTGCTATGTGGCCGCCTATGCCGGCTGCTACGTGGCCGCCTATGCCGGCTGCTACGTGGCCGCCTATGCCGGCTGCTGGGTGGACGCCTTTTCCGGCTGCTGGGTGGCCGCCTATGCCGGCTGCTGTTCGGCCGCCTCTGACGGCTGCTGGACGGCCGCCTCTGATGGCTGCTGGACGGCTACCTATGTCGGCTGCTGGACGGCCGCCTATGCCGGCTGCTGGGTGGCCGCCTATGCCGGCTGCTATGTGGCCGCCTATGCCGGCTGCTATGTGGCCGCCTATGCCGGCTGCTGGGTGGCCGCCTATTCCGGCTGCTGGGTGGCCGCCTATGCCGGCTGCTGGGTGGCTGCCTATGCCGGCTGCTGCTATGTGGCCGCCTATGCCGGCTGCTATGTGGCCGCCTATTCCGGCTGCTATGTGTCCGCCTATGACGGCTGCTGAGTGGCCGCCTATGCCGGCTGCTGAGGGGCCTCCTATGCCGGCTGCTGAGCGGCCGCCTATGCTGGCTGCTATGTGGCCGGCTGTTCTTTCGGCTGCGCGGCCAAGCTCTGCAGTCAGCTGAGTGGACGCCTATGCCGGCTGCTATGTGGCCGCCTATGCCGGCTGCTATGTGGCCGCCTATGCCGGCTGCTGAGCGGCCGCCTATGCTGGCTGCTATGTGGCCGGCTGTTCTATCGGCTGCGCGGCCAAGCTCTGCAGTCAGCTGAGTGGCCGCTTATGCCGGCTGCTATGTGTCCGCCTATGCCGGCTGCTGTGCGGCCGCCTATGTCAGCTGCTGGACGGCCGCCTATGTCGGCTGCTGGACGGCCGCCTATGCCGTCTGCTGGGTGGCCGCCTATGCCGGCTGCTATGTGGCCGCCTATGCCGGCTGCTATGTGGCCGTCTATGCCGGCTGCTGAGTGGCCGCCTATGCCGGCTGCTATGTGGCCGCCTATGCCGGGTGCTATGTAGCCGCCTATGGCGGCTGCTATCTGGCCGCCTATGCCGGCTGCTGAGTGGCCGCCTATGCTGGCTGCTATGTGGCCGGCTGTACTTTCGGCTGCGCGGCCAAGCTCTGCAGTCAGCTGAGTGGCCGCCTATGCCGGCTGCTATGTGGCCAACATATGCCGGCTGCTATGTGGCCGCCTATGCCGGCTGCTATGTGGCCGCCTATGCCGGGTGCTATGTGGCCGCCTATGGCGGCTGCTATCTGGCCGCCTATGCCGGCTGCTATGTGGCCGTTTATGCCGGCTGCTATGTGGCCGGCTGTACTTTCAGCTGCGCGTCCAAGCTCTGCAGTCAGCTGAGTGGCCGCCTATGCCGGCTGCTATGTGGCCGCCTATGCCGGCTGCTGAGTGGCCGGCTGTACTTTCGGCTGCGCGGCCAAGCTCTGCAGTCAGCTGAGTGGCCACCTATGCTGGCTGCTATGTGGCCGCCTATGCCGGCTGCTGGGTGGCCGCCTATGCCGGCTGCTATGTGGCCGCCTATGCCGGCTGCTGAGTGGTCGCCTATGCCGGCTGCTGATCGTCCGCCTATGCTGGCTGCTAGGTGACCGGCTTTTCTTTCGGCTGCGCGGCCAAGCTCTGCAGTCAGCTGAGTGACCGCCTATGCCGGCTGCTATGTGGCCTCCTATGCCGGCTGCTATGTGTCCGCCTATGCCGTCTGCTATGTGGCCGGCTGTACTTTCGGCTGCGCGGCCAAGCTCTGCAGTCAGCTGAGTGACCGCCTATGCCGGCTGCTGAGCGGCCGCCTATGCTGGCTGCTATGTGGCCGGCTATACATTCGGTTGCGCGGCCAAGCTCTGCAGTCAGCTGAGTGGCCGCCAATGCCGGCTGCTATGAGGCCGCCTATGCCGGCTGCTATATGGCCGCCTATGCCGGCTGCTATATGGCCGCCTATGCCGGCTGCTGGGTGGCCGCCTATGCCGGCTGCTATGTGGCCGCCTATGCCGGCAGCTGGGTGGCCACCTATGCCGGCTGCTGAGTGGCCGGCTGTACTTTCAGCTGCGCGGCCAAGCTCTGCAGTCAGCTGAGTGGCCGCCTATGCCGGCTGCTATATGGCCGCCTATGCCGGCTGCTATGTGGCCGCCTATACCGGCTGCTATGTGGCCGCCTATACCGGCTGCTATGTGGACGCCTATGCCGGCTGCTATGTGGACGCCTATGCCGGCTGCTATGTGGCCGCCTATGCCGGCTGCTATGTGACCGCCTATGCCGGCTGCTGAGTGGCCGCCTATGCAGGCTGCTGAGTGGCCGCCTATGCCGGCTGCTGAGTGGCCGCTTATGCCGGCTGCTATGTGGCCGACTATTCCGGCTGCTATGTGGCCGCCTATGCCGGCTGCTATGTGGCCGACTATGCCGGCTGCTATGTGGCCGAATATGCCGGCTGCTGAGTGGCCGCCTATGCAGGCTGCTGAGTGGCCGCCTATGCCGGCTGCTGAGTGGCCGCTTATGCCAGCTGCTGGGTGGCCGCCTATGCCGGCTGCTATGTGGCCGCCTATGCCGGCTACTATGTGGCCGACTATGCCGGCTGCTATGTGGCCGAATATGCCGGCTGCTATGTGGCCGGCTGTATTTTCGGCTGCGCGGCCAAGCTCTGCAGTCAGCTGAGTGGCCGCCTATGCCGGCTGCTGAGCGGCCGCCTATGCTGGCTGCTATCTGGCCGGCTGTACTTTTGGCTGCGCGGCCAAGCTCTGCAGTCAGCTGAGTGGTCGCCTATGCCGGCCGCTATGTGGCCGCCTATGCCGGCTGCTATGTGGCCGTCTATGCCGGCTGCTATGTGGCCGCCTATGCCGGCTGCTATGTGGCCGCCTATGCCGGCTGCTATGTGGGCACCTATGCCGGCTGCTGGGTGGCCGCCTATGCCGGCTGCTATGTGGCCGCCTATGTCGGCTGCTATGTGGCCGCATATGCCGGCTGCTATGTGGCCGCCTATGCCGGCTGCTGAGTGGCCGCCTATGCCGGCTGCTATGTGGCCGGCTGTACTTTCGGCTGCGTGACCAAGCTCTGCAGTCAGCTAAGTGGCCGCCTATGCCGGCTGCTATGTGGCCACCTATGCCGGCTGCTATGTGGCCGCCTATGCCGGCTGCAATGTGGCCGGCTGTACTTTCGGCTGCGCGGCCACGCTCTGCAGTCAGCTGAGTGACCGCTTATGCCGGCCGCTAGGTGGCCTCCTTTGCCGGCCGCTTTGTGGCTGCCTATGCCGGCTGCTATGTGGCCGCCTATGCCGGCTGCTGTGTGGCCGGCTGTACTTTCGGCTGCGCGGCCAAGCTCTGCAGTCAGCTGAGTTGCCGCCTATGCCGGCTGCTATGTGGCCGCCTAAGCCGGCTGCTGGGTGGCCGCCTATGCCGGCTGCTGGGTGGCCGCCTATGCCGGCTGCTATGTGGCCGCCTATTGCGGCTGCTATCTGGCAGCCTATGCCGGCTGCTATGTGGCCGCCTATGCCGGCTGCTGGGTGACCGCCTACGGCGGCTTCTATGTGGCCGGCTGTACTTTCGGCTGCTATGTGGCCGCCTATGCCGGCTGCTATGTGGCCGCCTATGCCGGCTGCTATGTGGCCGCCTATGCCGGCTGCTATGTGGCCGCCTATGCCGGCTGCTGAGTGGCCGCTTATGCCGGCTGCTGGGTGGCCGCCTATGCCGGCTGCTTTGTGGCCGCCTATGCCGGCTACTATATGGCCGACTATGCCGGCTGCTATGTGGCCGAATATGCCGGCTGCTATGTGGCCGGCTGTATTTTCGGCTGCGAGGCCAAGCTCTGCAGTCAGCTGAGTGGCCTTCTATGCCGGCTGCTGAGCGGCCGCCTATGCTGGCTGCTATCTGGCCGGCTGTACTTTCGGCTGCGCGGCCAAGCTCTGCAGTCAGCTGAGTGGTCGCCTATGCCGGCCGCTATGTGGCCGCCTATGCCGGCTGCTATGTGGCCGACTATGCCGGCCGCTATGTGGCCACCTATTACGGCTGCTATGTGGCCGCCTATGCCGGCTGCTATGTGGCCGGCTGTACTTTCAGCTGCGCGGCCAAGCTCTGCAGTCAGCTGAGTGGCTGCCTATGCCGGCTGCTATGTGGCCTCCTATGCCGGCTGCTGGGTGGCCGCCTATGCCGGCTGCTATGTGGCCGCCTATGCCAGCCGCTGAGTGGCCGCCTATGCCGGCCGCTATGTGGCTGCCTATGCCGGCTGCTATTTGGCCGGCTGTACTTTCGGCTGCACGGCCAAGCTCTGCGGTCAGCTGAGTGGCCGCCTATGCCGGCTGCTATGTGGCCGCCTATACCGGCTGCTATGTGGCCGCCTATGCCGGCTGCTATGTGGCCGCCTATGCCGGCTGCTATGTTGCCGCCTATGCCGGCCGCTATGTGGCCGCCTATGCCGGCTGCTATGTGGCCGCCTTTGCCGGCTGCTATGTGGCCACCTATGCCGGCCGCTATGTGGCCGCCTATGCCGGCTGCTATGTGGCCGGCTGTACTTTCGGCTGCGCGGCCAAGCTCTGCAGTCAGCTGAGTCGCCGCCTATGCCGGCTGCTATGTGGCCGCCTATGCCGGCTGCTATATGGCCGCCTATGCCGGCTGCTGGGTGGCCGCCTATGCCGGCTGCTATGTGGCCGCCTATGCCGGCTGCTATGTTGCCGCCTATGCCAGCCGCTATGTGGCCGCCTATGCCGGCTGCTATGTGGCCGACTATGCCGGCTGCTATGTGGCCACCTATGCCGGCCGCTGTGTGGCCGCCTATGCCGGCTGCTATGTGGCCGGCTGTACTTTCGGCTGCACGGCCAAGCTCTGTAGTCAGCTCAGTCGCCGCCTATGCCGGCTGTTATGTGGCCGCCTATGCCGGCTGCTATATGGCCGCCTATGCCGGCTGCTATGTGGCCGTCTATGCCGGCTGCTATGTGGCCACCTATGCCGGCTGCTATGTGGCCGCCTATGCCGGCTGCAATGTGGCCGGCTGTACTTTCGGCTGCACGGCCAAACTCTGCAGTCAGCTGAGTGGCCGCCTATGCCGGCTGTTATGTGGCCGCCTATGCCGGCTGCTATGTGGCCGCCTATGCCGGCTGCTATGTGGCCGTCTATGCCGGCTGCTATGTGGCCGCCTATGCCGGCTGCTATGTGGCCGCCTATGCCGGCTGCTATATGGCCGCCTATGCCGGCTGCTGGGTGGCCGCCTATGCCGGCTGCTATGTGGCCGCCTATGTCAGTTGCTATGTGGCCGCATATGCCGGCTGCTATGTGGCCGCCTATGCCGGCTGCCGAGTGGCCGCCTATGCCGGCTGCCATGTGGCCGGCTGTACTTTCGTCTGCGTGGCCAAGCTCTGCAGTCAGCTATGTGGCCGCCTATGCCGGCTGCTATGTGGCCACCATGTGGCCGCCTATGCCGGCTGCAATGTGGTCGGCTGTACTTTCGGCTGCGCGGCCAAGCTCTGCAGTCAGCTGAGTGCCTGCCTATGCCGGCCGCTAGGTGGCCTCCTATACCGGCCGGTTTGTGGCTGCCTATGCCGGCTGCTATGTGGCCGCCTATGCCGGCTGCTGTGTGGCCGGCTGTACTTTCGGCTGCGCGGCCAAGCTCTGCAGTCAGCTGAGTTGCCGCCTATGCCGGCTGCTATGTGGCCGCCTAAGCCGGCTGCTATGTGACCACCTATGCCGGCTGCTGGATGGCCGCCTATGCCGGCTGCTATGTAGCCGCCTATGCCGGCTGCTATGTGGCCGCCTATGCCTGCTGCTGAGTGGCCGCCTATGCCGGCTGCTATGTGGCCGGCTGTACTTTCGGCTGCGCGGCCAAGCTCTGCAGTCAGCTGAGTGGCCGCCTATGCCGGCTGCTATGTGGCCTCCTATGCCGGCTGCTATGTGGCCGCCTATGCCGGCTGCTATGTGGCCGCCTATGCCGGTTGCTGAGTGGCCGCCTATGCCGGCTGCTGAGCGGCCGCCTATGCTGGCTGCTATGTGGCCGGCTATACATTCGGCTGCGCGGCCAAGCTCTGCAGTCAGCTGAGTGGCCGCCAATGCCGGCTGCTATGAGGCCGCCTATGCCGGCTGCTATATGGCCGCCTATGCCGGCTGCTGGGTGGCCGCCTATGCCGGCTGCTATGTGGCCGCCTATGCCGGCTGCTATGTGGCCGCCTATGCCGGCAGCTGGGTGGCCACCTATGCCGGCTGCTGAGTGGCCGGCTGTACTTTCAGCTGCGCGGCCAAGCTCTGCAGTCAGCTGAGTGGCCGCCAATGCCGGCTGCTATATGGCCGCCTATGCCGGCTGCTATGTGGCCGCCTATACCGGCTGCTATGTGGACGCCTATGCCGGCTGCTATGTGGCCGCCTATGCCGGCTGCTATGTGACCGCCTATGCCGGCTGCTGAGTGGCCGCCTATGCAGGCTGCTGAGTGGCCGCCTATGCCGGCTGCTCAGTGGCCGCTTATGCCGGCTGCTATGTGGCCGACTATTCCGGCTGCTATGTGGCCGCCTATGCCGGCTGCTATGTGGCCGACTATGCCGGCTGCTATGTGGCCGAATATGCCGGCTGCTGAGTGGCCGCCTATGCCGGCTGCTGAGTGGCCGCTTATGCCAGCTGCTGGGTGGCCACCTATGCCGGCTGCTATGTGGCCGCCTATGCCGGCTACTATGTGGCCGACTATGCCGGCTGCTATGTGGCCGAATATGCCGGCTGCTATGTGGCCGGCTGTATTTTCGGCTGCGCGGCCAAGCTCTGCAGTCAGCTGAGTGGCCGCCTATGCCGGCTGCTGAATGGCCGCCTATGCTGGCTGCTATCTGGCCGGCTGTACTTTCGGCTGCGCGGCCAAGCTCTGCAGTCAGCTGAGTGGTCGCCTATGCCGGCCGCTATGTGGCCGCCTATGCCGGCTGTTATGTGGCCGCCTATGCGGGCTGCTATGTGGCCGTCTATGCCGGCTGCTATGTGGCCGCCTATGCCGGCTGCTATGTGGCCGCCTATGCCGGCTGCTGGGTGGCCGCCTATGCCGGCTGCTATGTGGCCGCCTATGTCGGCTGCTATGTGGCCGCATATGCCGGCTGCTATGTGGCCGCCTATGCCGGCTGCTGAGTGGCCGCCTATGCCGGCTGCTATGTGGCCGGCTGTACTTTCGGCTGCGTGACCAAGCTCTGCAGTCAGCTAAGTGGCCGCCTATGCCGGCTGCTATGTGGCCACCTATGCCGGCTGCTATGTGGCCGCCTATGCCGGCTGCAATGTGGCCGGCTGTACTTTCGGCTGCGCTGCCACGCTCTGCAGTCAGCTGAGTGACCGCCTATGCCGGCCACTAGGTGGCCTCCTTTGCCGGCCGCTTTGTGGCTGCCTATGCCGGCTGCTATGTGGCCGCCTATGCCGGCTGCTGTGTGGCCGGCTGTACTTTCGGCTGCGCGGCCACGCTCTGCAGTCAGCTGAGTGACCGCCTATGCCGGCCGCTAGGTGGCCTCCTTTGCCGGCCGCTTTGTGGCTGCCTATGCCGGCTGCTATGTGACCACCTATGCCGGCTGCTGGATGGCCGCCTATGCCGGCTGCTATGTGGCCGCCTATGCCGGCTGCTATATGGCCGCCTATGCCGGCTGCTGAGTGGCCGCCTATGCCGGCTGCTGAGTGGCCGCCTATGCCGGCTGCTATGTGTCCGCCTATGCCGGCCGCTATGTGGCCGCCTATGCCGGCTGCTATGTGGCTGGCTGTACTTTCGGCTGCGCGGCCAAGCTCTGCAGTCAGCTGAGTGGCCGCCTATGCCGGCTGCTATGTGGCCACCTATGCCGGCTGCTATGTGGCCGGCTGTACTTTCGGCTGCGCGGCCAAGCTCTGCAGTCAGCTGAGTGGCCGCCTATGCCGGCTGCTATGTGGCCTCCTATGCCGGCTGCTATGTGGCCGCCTATGCCGGCTGCTATGTGGCCGCCTATGCCGGCTTCTGAGTGGCCGCCTATGCCGGCTGCTGAGCGGCCGCCTATGCTGGCTGCTAGGTGACCGGCTTTTCTTTCGGCTGCGCGGCCAAGCTCTGCAGTCAGCTGAGTGACCGCCTATGCCGGCTGCTATGTGGCCGCCTATGCCGGCTGCTATGTGTCCGCCTATGCCGTCTGCTATGTGGCCGGCTGTACTTTCGGCTGCGCGGCCAAGCTCTGCAGTCAGCTGAGTGACCGCCTATGCAGGCTGCTGAGCGGCCGCCTATGCTGGCTGCTATGTGGCCGGCTATACATTCGGCTGCGCGGCCAAGCTCTGCAGTCAGCTGAGTGGCCGCCAATGCCGGCTGCTATGAGGCCGCCTATGCCGGCTGCTATGTGGCCTCCTATGCCGGCCGCTGTTTTGCTGCCTATGCCGGCTGCTATGTGGCCGCTTTTTCCGGCTGCTATGTGGCCGGCTGTACTTTCGGCTGTGCGGCCAAGCTCTGCAGTCAGCTGAGTGGCCGCCTATGCCGGCTGCTATGTGGCCGCCTATGCCGGCTGCTATGTGGCCGCCTATGCCGGCTACTATGTGGCCGCCTATGCCGGCTGCTATGTGGCCGCCTATGTCGGCTGCTGGGTGGCCGCCTATGCCGGCTGCTATGTGGCCGCCTATGCCGGCTGCTATGTGGCCGCCTATGCCGGCTGCTATGTGGCCGGCTGTACTTTCGGCTGCGCGGCCAAGCTCTGCAGTCAGCTGAGTCGCTGCCTATGCCGGCTGCTATGTGGCCGCCTATGCCGGCTGTTATGTGGCCGCCTATGCCGGCTGCTATGTGGCCGCCTATGCCGGCTGCTATGTGGCCGACTATGTCGGCTGCTATGTGGCCGGCTGTAGTTTAGGCTGCGCGGCCAAGCTCTGCAGTCAGCTGAGTCGCCGCCTATGCCGGGTTCTATGTGGCCGCCTATGCCGGCTGCTATGTGGCCGCCTATGCCAGCTGCTATGTGGCCGGCTGTACTTTCGGCTGCGCGGCCAAGCTCTGCAGTCAGCTGAGTCGCTGCCTATGCCGGCTGCTATGTGGCCGCCTATGCCGGCTGTTATGTGGCCGCCTATGCCGGCTGCTATGTGGCCGCCTATGCTGGCTGCTGGGTGGCCGCCTATGCTGGCTGCTATGTGGCCGCCTATGCCGGCTGCTATGTGGCCGCATATGCCGGGTGCTATGTGGCCGCCTATGCCGGCTGCTGAGTGGCCGCCTATGCCGGCTGCTATGTGGCCGGCTGTACTTTCGGCTGCGCGGCCAAGCTCTACAGTCAGCTAAGTGGCCGCCTATGCCGGCTGCTATGTGGCCGCCTATGCCGTCTGCTATGTGGCCGGCTGTACTTTCGGCTGCGCGGCCAAGCTCTGCAGTCAGCTGAGTGACCGCCTATGCAGGCTGCTGAGCGGCCGCCTATGCTGGCTGCTATGTGGCCGGCTATACATTCGGCTGCGCGGCCAAGCTCTGCAGTCAGCTGAGTGGCCGCCAATGCCGGCTGCTATGAGGCCGCCTATGCCGGCTGCTATGTGGCCTCCTATGCCGGCCGCTGTTTTGCTGCCTATGCCGGCTGCTATGTGGCCGCTTTTTCCGGCTGCTATGTGGCCGGCTGTACTTTCGGCTGTGCGGCCAAGCTCTGCAGTCAGCTGAGTGGCCGCCTATGCCGGCTGCTATGTGGCCGCCTATGCCGGCTGCTATGTGGCCGCCTATGCCGGCTACTATGTGGCCGCCTATGCCGGCTGCTATGTGGCCGCCTATGTCGGCTGCTGGGTGGCCGCCTATGCCGGCTGCTATGTGGCCGCCTATGCCGGCTGCTATGTGGCCGCCTATGCCGGCTGCTATGTGGCCGCCTATGCCGGCTGCTATGTGGCCGGCTGTACTTTCGGCTGCGCGGCCAAGCTCTGCAGTCAGCTGAGTCGCTGCCTATGCCGGCTGCTATGTGGCCGCCTATGCCGGCTGTTATGTGGCCGCCTATGCCGGCTGCTATGTGGCCGCCTATGCCGGCTGCTATGTGGCCGACTATGTCGGCTGCTATGTGGCCGGCTGTAGTTTAGGCTGCGCGGCCAAGCTCTGCAGTCAGCTGAGTCGCCGCCTATGCCGGGTTCTATGTGGCCGGTTCTATGTGGCCGCCTATGCCGGCTGCTATGTGGCCGCCTATGCCAGCTGCTATGTGGCCGGCTGTACTTTCGGCTGCGCGGCCAAGCTCTGCAGTCAGCTGAGTCGCTGCCTATGCCGGCTGCTATGTGGCCGCCTATGCCGGCTGTTATGTGGCCGCCTATGCCGGCTGCTATGTGGCCGCCTATGCTGGCTGCTGGGTGGCCGCCTATGCTGGCTGCTATGTGGCCGCCTATGCCGGCTGCTATGTGGCCGCATATGCCGGGTGCTATGTGGCCGCCTATGCCGGCTGCTGAGTGGCCGCCTATGCCGGCTGCTATGTGGCCGGCTGTACTTTCGGCTGCGCGGCCAAGCTCTACAGTCAGCTAAGTGGCCGCCTATGCCGGCTGCTATGTGGCCGCCTATGCCGGCTGCTATGTGGCCGGCTGTACTTTCGGCTGCGCGGCCAAGCTCCGCAGTCAGCTGAGTGGCCGCCTATGCCGGCTGCTGAGCGGCCGCCTATGCTGGCCGCTATGTGGCCGGCTGTACTTTTGGCTGCGCGGCCAAACTCTCCAGTCAGCTGAGTGGCCGCCTATGCCGGCTGCTATGTGGCCGCCTATGCCGGCTGCTATGTGGCCGCCTATGCCGGCTGCTGGGTGGCCGCCTATGCCGGCTGCTATGTGGCCGCCTATGCCGGCTGCTATGTGGCCGCATATGCCGGCTGCTATGTGGCCGCCTATGCCGGCTGCTGAGCGTCCGCCTATGCTGGCTGCTATGTGGCCAGCTGTTCTTTCGGCTGCGCGGCCAAGCTCTGCAGTCAGCTGAGTGGCCACCTATGCCGGCTGCTATGTGGCCGCCTATGCCGGCTGCTATGTGTCCGCCTATGCCGTCTGCTATGTGGCCAGCTGTACTTTCGGCTGCGCTGCCAAGCTCTGCAGTCAGCTGAGTGACCGCCTATGCCGGCTGCTGAGCGGCCGCCTATGCTGGCTGCTATGTGGCCGGCTGTACATTCGGCTGCGCGGCCAAGCTCTGCAGTCAGCTGAGTGGCTGCCAATGCCGGCTGCTATGTGGCCGCCTATGCCGGCTGCTATGTGGCCGGCTGTACTTTCGGCTGCGCGGCCAAGCTCTGCAGTCAGATGAGTGGCCGCCTATGCCGGCTGCTATGTGGCCGCCTATGCCGGCTGCTATGTGGCCGACTATGTCGGCTGCTATGTGGCCGGCTGAAGTTTAGGCTGCGCGGCCAAGCTCTGCAGTCAGCTGAGTCGCCGCCTATGCCGGCTGCTATGTGGCCGCCTATGCCAGCTGCTATGTGGCCGGCTGTACTTTCGGCTGCGCGGCCAAGCTCTGCAGTCAGCTGAGTCGCTGCCTATGCCGGCTGCTATGTTGCCGCCTATGCCGGCTGTTATGTGGCCGCCTATGCCGGCTGCTATGTGGCCGCCTATGTTGGCTGCTGGGTGGCCGCCTATGCTGGCTGCTATGTGGCCGCCTATGCCGGCTGCTATGTGGCCGCATATGCCGGGTGCTATGTGGCCGCCTATGCCGGCTGCTGAGTGGCCGCCTATGCCGGCTGCTATGTGGCCGGCTGTACTTTCGGCTGCGCGGCCAAGCTCTACAGTCAGCTAAGTGGCCGCCTATGCCGGCTGCTATGTTGCCGCCTATGCCGGCTGCTATGTGGCCGGCTGTACTTTCGGCTGCGCGGCCAAGCTCCGCAGTCAGCTGAGTGGCCGCCTATGCCGGCTGCTGAGCGGCCGCCTATGCTGGCCGCTATGTGGCCGGCTGTACTTTCGGCTGCGCGGCCAAACTCTCCAGTCAGCTGAGTGGCCGCCTATGCCGGCTGCTATGTGGCCGCCTATGCCGGCTGCTATGTGGCCGCCTATGCCGGCTGCTATGTGGCCGCCTATGCCGGCTGCTATGTGGCCGCCTATGCCGGCTGCTGGTTTGCCGCCTATGCCGGCTGCTATGTGGCCGCCTATGCCGGCTGCTATGTGGCCGCATATGCCGGCTGCTATGTGGCCGCCTATGCCGGCTGCTGAGCGGCCGCCTATGCTGGCTGCTATGTGGCCGGCTGTTCTTTCGGCTGCGCGGCCAAGCTCTGCAGTCAGCTGAGTGGCCGCCTATGCCGGCTGCTATGTGGCCGCCTATGCCGGCCGCTATGTGGCCGCCTATGCCGGCTGCTATGTGGCCGGCTGTTCTTTCGGCTGCGCGGACAAGCTCTGCAGTCAGCTGAGTGGCCGCCTATGCCGGCTGCTATGTGGCCGGCTGTACTTTCGGCTGCGCGGCCAAGCTCTGCAGTCAGCTGAGTGGCCGCCTATGCCGGCTGCTATGTGGCCGCCTATGCCGGCTGCTATGTGGCCGTCTATGCCGGCTGCTATGTGGCCGCCTATGCCGGCTGCTGAGCGGCCGCCTATGCTGGCTGCTATGTGGCCGGCTGTTCTTTCGGCTGCGCGGCCAAGCTCTGCAGTCAGCTGAGTGGCCGCCTATGCCGGCTGTTATGTGGCCGCCTATGCCGGCTGCTATGTGTCCGCCTATGCCGTCTGCTATGTTGCCGGCTGTACTTTCGGCTGCGCGGCCAAGCTCTGCAGTCAGCTGAGTGGCCGCCTATGCCGGCTGCTATGTGGCCACCTATGCCGGCTGCTATGTGGCCGGCTGTACTTTCGGCTGCGCGGCCAAGCTCTGCAGTCAGCTGAGTGGCCGCCTATGCCGGCTGCTATGTGGCCTCCTATGCCGGCTGCTATGTGGCCGCCTATGCCGGCTGCTGAGTGGCCGCCTATGCCGGCTGCTGAGCGGCCGCCTATGCTGGCTGCTATGTGGCCGGCTGTTCTTTCGGCTGCGCGGCCAAGCTATGTGGCCGCCTATGCCGGCTGCTATGTGACCGTCTATGCCGGCTGCTGAGTGGCCGCCTATGCCGGCTGCTGAGCGGCCGCCTATGCCGGCTGCTATGTGGCCGCCTATGCCGGCTGCTATGTGGCCGCCTATGCCGGCTGCTGGGTGGCCGCCTATGCCGGCTGCTATGTGTCCGCCTATGCCGTCTGCTATGTGGCCGGCTGTACTTTCGGCTGCGCGGCTAAGCTCTGCAGTCAGCTGAGTGACCGCCTATGCCGGCTGCTGAGCGGCCGCCTATGCTGGCTGCTATGTGGCCGGCTATACATTCGGCTGCGCGGCCAAGCTCTGCAGTCAGCTGAGTGGCCGCCAATGCCGGCTGCTATGAGGCCGCCTATGCCGGCTGCTATATGGCCGCCTATGCCGGCTGCTGGGTGGCCGCCTATGCCGGCTGCTATGTGGCCGCATATGCCGGCTGCTATGTGGCCGCCTATGCCGGCAGTTGGGTGGCCACCTATGCCGGCTGCTGAGTGGCCGGCTGTACTTTCAGCTGCGCGGCCAAGCTCTGCAGTCAGCTGAGTGGCCGCCAATGCCGGCTGCTATATGGCCGCCTATGCCGGCTGCTATGTGGCCGCCTATACCGGCTGCTATGTGGACGCCTATGCCGGCTGCTATGTGGCCGCCTATGCCGGCTGCTATGTGACCGCCTATGCCGGCTGCTGAGTGGCCGCCTATGCAGGCTGCTGAGTGGCCGCCTATGCCGGCTGCTCAGTGGCCGCTTATGCCGGCTGCTATGTGGCCGACTATTCCGGCTGCTATGTGGCCGCCTATGCCGGCTGCTATGTGGCCGACTATGCCGGCTGCTATGTGGCCGAATATGCCGGCTGCTGAGTGGCCGCCTATGCCGGCTGCTGAGTGGCCGCTTATGCCAGCTGCTGGGTGGCCACCTATGCCGGATGCTATGTGGCCGCCTATGCCGGCTACTATGTGGCCGACTATGCCGGCTGCTATGTGGCCGAATATGCCGGCTGCTATGTGGCCGGCTGTATTTTCGGCTGCGCGGCCAAGCTCTGCAGTCAGCTGAGTGGCCGCCTATGCCGGCTGCTGAACGGCCGCCTATGCTGGCTGCTATCTGGCCGGCTGTACTTTCGGCTGCGCGGCCAAGCTCTGCAGTCAGCTGAGTGGTCGCCTATGCCGGCCGCTATGTGGCCGCCTATGCCGGCTGTTATGTGGCCGCCTATGCGGGCTGCTATGTGGCCGTCTATGCCGGCTGCTATGTGGCCGCCTATGCCGGCTGCTATGTGGCCGCCTATGCCGGCTGCTGGGTGGCCGCCTATGCCGGCTGCTATGTGGCCGCCTATGTCGGCTGCTATGTGGCCGCATATGCCGGCTGCTATGTGGCCGCCTATGCCGGCTGCTGAGTGGCCGCCTATGCCGGCTGCTATGTGGCCGGCTGTACTTTCGGCTGCGCGGCCACGCTCTGCAGTCAGCTGAGTGACCGCCTATGCCGGCCGCTAGGTGGCCTCCTTTGCCGGCCGCTTTGTGGCTGCCTATGCCGGCTGCTATGTGGCCGCCTATGCCGGCTGCTGTGTGGCCGGCTGTACTTTCGGCTGCGCGGCCACGCTCTGCAGTCAGCTGAGTGACCGCCTATGCCGGCCGCTAGGTGGCCTCCTTTGCCGGCCGCTTTGTGGCTGCCTATGCCGGCTGCTATGTGACCACCTATGCCGGCTGCTGGATGGCCGCCTATGCCGGCTGCTATGTGGCCGCCTATGCCGGCTGCTATATGGCCGCCTATGCCGGCTGCTGAGTGGCCGCCTATGCCGGCTGCTGAGTGGCCGCCTATGCCGGCTGCTGAGTGGCCGCCTATGCCGGCTGCTATGTGGCCGCCTATGCCGGCCGCTATGTGGCCGTCTATGCCGGCTGCTATGTGGCTGGCTGTACTTTCGGCTGCGCGGCCAAGCTCTGCAGTCAGCTGAGTGGCCGCCTATGCCGGCTGCTATGTGGCCACCTATGCCGGCTGCTATGTGGCCGGCTGTACTTTCGGCTGCGCGGCCAAGCTCTGCAGTCAGCTGAGTGGCCGCCTATGCCGGCTGCTATGTGGCCTCCTATGCCGGCTGCTATGTGGCCGCCTATGCCGGCTGCTGAGTGGCCGCCTATGCCGGCTGCTGAGTGGCCGCCTATGCCGGCTGCTATGTGGCCGCCTATGCCGGCCGCTATGTGGCCGCCTATGCCGGCTGCTATGTGGCTGGCTGTACTTTCGGCTGCGCGGCCAAGCTCTGCAGTCAGCTGAGTGGCCGCCTATGCCGGCTGCTATGTGGCCACCTATGCCGGCTGCTATGTGGCCGCCTATGCCGGCTGCTATGTGGCCGCCTATGCCGGCTGCTGAGTGGCCGCCTATGCCGGCTGCTGAGCGGCCGCCTATGCTGGCTGCTAGGTGACCGGCTTTTCTTTCGGCTGCGCGGCCAAGCTCTGCAGTCAGCTGAGTGACCGCCTATGCCGGCTGCTATGTGGCCGCCTATGCCGGCTGCTATGTGTCCGCCTATGCCGTCTGCTATGTGGCCGGCTGTACTTTCGGCTGCGCGGCCAAGCTCTGCAGTCAGCTGAGTGACCGCCTATGCAGGCTGCTGAGCGGCCGCCTATGCTGGCTGCTATGTGGCCGGCTATACATTCGGCTGCGCGGCCAAGCTCTGCAGTCAGCTGAGTTGCCGCCAATGCCGGCTGCTATGAGGCCGCCTATGCCGTCTGCTATGTGGCCTCCTATGCCGGCCGCTGTTTTGCTGCCTATGCCGGCTGCTATGTGGCCGCTTTTTCCGGCTGCTATGTGGCCGGCTGTACTTTCGGCTGTGCGGCCAAGCTCTGCAGTCAGCTGAGTGGCCGCCTATGCCGGCTGCTATGTGGCCGCCTATGCCGGCTGCTATGTGGCCGCCTATGCCGGCTACTATGTGGCCGCCTATGCCGGCTGCTATGTGGCCGCCTATGTCGGCTGCTGGGTGGCCGCCTATGCCGGCTGTTATGTGGCCGCCTATGCCGGCTGCTATGTGGCCGCCTATGCCGGCTGCTATGTGGCCGACTATGTCGGCTGCTATGTGGCCGGCTGTAGTTTAGGCTGCGCGGCCAAGCTCTGCAGTCAGCTGAGTCGCCGCCTATGCCGGCTGCTATGTGGCCGCCTATGCCGGCTGCTATGTGGCCGCCTATGCCGGCTGCTATGTGGCCGCCTATGCCAGCTGCTATGTGGCCGGCTGTACTTTCGGCTGCGCGGCCAAGCTCTGCAGTCAGCTGAGTCGCTGCCTATGCCGGCTGCTATGTGGCCGCCTATGCCGGCTGTTATGTGGCCGCCTATGCCGGCTGCTATGTGGCCGCCTATGCTGGCTGCTGGGTGGCCGCCTATGCTGGCTGCTATGTGGCCGCCTATGCCGGCTGCTATGTGGCCGCATATGCCGGGTGCTATGTGGCCGCCTATGCCGGCTGCTGAGTGGCCGCCTATGCCGGCTGCTATGTGGCCGGCTGTACTTTCGGCTGCGCGGCCAAGCTCTACAGTCAGCTAAGTGGCCGCCTATGCCGGCTGCTATGTGGCCGCCTATGCTGGCTGCTGGGTGGCCGCCTATGCTGGCTGCTATGTGGCCGCCTATGCCGGCTGCTATGTGGCCGCATATGCCGGGTGCTATGTGGCCGCCTATGCCGGCTGCTGAGTGGCCGCCTATGCCGGCTGCTATGTGGCCGGCTGTACTTTCGGCTGCGCGGCCAAGCTCTACAGTCAGCTAAGTGGCCGCCTATGCCGGCTGCTATGTGGCCGCCTATGCCGGCTGCTATGTGGCCGGCTGTACTTTCGGCTGCGCGGCCAAGCTCCGCAGTCAGCTGAGTGGCCGCCTATGCCGGCTGCTGAGCGGCCGCCTATGCTGGCCGCTATGTGGCCGGCTGTACTTTTGGCTGCGCGGCCAAACTCTCCAGTCAGCTGAGTGGCCGCCTATGCCGGCTGCTATGTGGCCGCCTATGCCGGCTGCTATGTGGCCGCCTATGCCGGCTGCTGGGTGGCCGCCTATGCCGGCTGCTATGTGGCCGCCTATGCCGGCTGCTATGTGGCCGCATATGCCGGCTGCTATGTGGCCGCCTATGCCGGCTGCTGAGCGGCCGCCTATGCTGGCTGCTATGTGGCCGGCTGTTCTTTCGGCTGCGCGGCCAAGCTCTGCAGTCAGCTGAGTGGCCGCCTATGCCGGCTGCTATGTGGCCGCCTATGCCGGCTGCTATGTGTCCGCCTATGCCGTCTGCTATGTGGCCAGCTGTACTTTCGGCTGCGCTGCCAAGCTCTGCAGTCAGCTGAGTGACCGCCTATGCCGGCTGCTGAGCGGCCGCCTATGCTGGCTGCTATGTGGCCGGCTGTACATTCGGCTGCGCGGCCAAGCTCTGCAGTCAGCTGAGTGGCTGCCAATGCCGGCTGCTATGTGGCCGCCTATGCCGGCTGCTATGTGGCCGGCTGTACTTTCGGCTGCGCGGCCAAGCTCTGCAGTCAGATGAGTGGCCGCCTATGCCGGCTGCTATGTGGCCGCCTATGCCGGCTGCTATGTGGCCGACTATGTCGGCTGCTATGTGGCCGGCTGTAGTTTAGGCTGCGCGGCCAAGCTCTGCAGTCAGCTGAGTCGCCGCCTATGCCGGCTGCTATGTGGCCGCCTATGCCGGCTGCTATGTGGCCGCCTATGCCAGCTGCTATGTGGCCGGCTGTACTTTTGGCTGCGCGGCCAAGCTCTGCAGTCAGCTGAGTCGCTGCCTATGCCGGCTGCTATGTTGCCGCCTATGCCGGCTGCTATGTGGCCGCCTATGCTGGCTGCTGGGTGGCCGCCTATGCTGGCTGTTATGTGGCCGCCTATGCCGGCTGCTATGTGGCCGCATATGCCGGGTGCTATGTGGCCGCCTATGCCAGCTGCTATGTGGCCGGCTGTACTTTCGGCTGCGCGGCCAAGCTCTGCAGTCAGCTGAGTCGCTGCCTATGCCGGCTGCTATGTGGCCGCCTATGCCGGCTGTTATGTGGCCGCCTATGCCGGCTGCTATGTGGCCGCCTATGCTGGCTGCTGGGTGGCCGCCTATGCTGGCTGCTATGTGGCCGCCTATGCCGGCTGCTATGTGGCCGCATATGCCGGGTGCTATGTGGCCGCCTATGCCGGCTGCTGAGTGGCCGCCTATGCCGGCTGCTATGTGGCCGGCTGTACTTTCGGCTGCGCGGCCAAGCTCTACAGTCAGCTAAGTGGCCGCCTATGCCGGCTGCTATGTGGCCGCCTATGCTGGCTGCTGGGTGGCCGCCTATGCTGGCTGCTATGTGGCCGCCTATGCCGGCTGCTATGTGGCCGCATATGCCGGGTGCTATGTGGCCGCCTATGCCGGCTGCTGAGTGGCCGCCTATGCCGGCTGCTATGTGGCCGGCTGTACTTTCGGCTGCGCGGCCAAGCTCTACAGTCAGCTAAGTGGCCGCCTATGCCGGCTGCTATGTGGCCGCCTATGCCGGCTGCTATGTGGCCGGCTGTACTTTCGGCTGCGCGGCCAAGCTCCGCAGTCAGCTGAGTGGCCGCCTATGCCGGCTGCTGAGCGGCCGCCTATGCTGGCCGCTATGTGGCCGGCTGTACTTTTGGCTGCGCGGCCAAACTCTCCAGTCAGCTGAGTGGCCGCCTATGCCGGCTGCTATGTGGCCGCCTATGCCGGCTGCTATGTGGCCGCCTATGCCGGCTGCTGGGTGGCCGCCTATGCCGGCTGCTATGTGGCCGCCTATGCCGGCTGCTATGTGGCCGCATATGCCGGCTGCTATGTGGCCGCCTATGCCGGCTGCTGAGCGGCCGCCTATGCTGGCTGCTATGTGGCCGGCTGTTCTTTCGGCTGCGCGGCCAAGCTCTGCAGTCAGCTGAGTGGCCGCCTATGCCGGCTGCTATGTGGCCGCCTATGCCGGCTGCTATGTGTCCGCCTATGCCGTCTGCTATGTGGCCAGCTGTACTTTCGGCTGCGCTGCCAAGCTCTGCAGTCAGCTGAGTGACCGCCTATGCCGGCTGCTGAGCGGCCGCCTATGCTGGCTGCTATGTGGCCGGCTGTACATTCGGCTGCGCGGCCAAGCTCTGCAGTCAGCTGAGTGGCTGCCAATGCCGGCTGCTATGTGGCCGCCTATGCCGGCTGCTATGTGGCCGGCTGTACTTTCGGCTGCGCGGCCAAGCTCTGCAGTCAGATGAGTGGCCGCCTATGCCGGCTGCTATGTGGCCGCCTATGCCGGCTGCTATGTGGCCGACTATGTCGGCTGCTATGTGGCCGGCTGTAGTTTAGGCTGCGCGGCCAAGCTCTGCAGTCAGCTGAGTCGCCGCCTATGCCGGCTGCTATGTGGCCGCCTATGCCGGCTGCTATGTGGCCGCCTATGCCAGCTGCTATGTGGCCGGCTGTACTTTTGGCTGCGCGGCCAAGCTCTGCAGTCAGCTGAGTCGCTGCCTATGCCGGCTGCTATGTTGCCGCCTATGCCGGCTGCTATGTGGCCGCCTATGCTGGCTGCTGGGTGGCCGCCTATGCTGGCTGTTATGTGGCCGCCTATGCCGGCTGCTATGTGGCCGCATATGCCGGGTGCTATGTGGCCGCCTATGCCGGCTGCTGAGTGGCCGCCTATGCCGGCTGCTATGTGGCCGGCTGTACTTTCGGCTGCGCGGCCAAGCTCTACAGTCAGCTAAGTGGCCGCCTATGCCGGCTGCTATGTTGCCGCCTATGCCGGCTGCTATGTGGCCGGCTGTACTTTCGGCTGCGCGGCCAAGCTCCGCAGTCAGCTGAGTGGCCGCCTATGCCGGCTGCTGAGCGGCCGCCTATGCTGGCCGCTATGTGGCCGGCTGTACTTTCGGCTGCGCGGCCAAACTCTCCAGTCAGCTGAGTGGCCGCCTATGCCGGCTGCTATGTGGCCGCCTATGCCGGCTGCTATGTGGCCGCCTATGCCGGCTGCTACGTGGCCGCCTATGCCGGCTGCTGGTTTGCCGCCTATGCCGGCTGCTATGTGGCCGCCTATGCCGGCTGCTATGTGGCCGCATATGCCGGCTGCTATGTGGCCGCCTATGCCGGCTGCTGAGCGGCCGCCTATGCTGGCTGCTATGTGGCCGGCTGTTCTTTCGGCTGCGCGGCCAAGCTCTGCAGTCAGCTGAGTGGCCGCCTATGCCGGCTGCTATGTGGCCGCCTATGCCGGCCGCTATGTGGCCGCCTATGCCGGCTGCTATGTGGCCGGCTGTACTTTCGGCTGCGCGGCCAAGCTCTGCAGTCAGCTGAGTGGCCGCCTATGCCGGCTGCTATGTGGCCGGCTGTACTTTCGGCTGCGCGGCCAAGCTCTGCAGTCAGCTGAGTGGCCGCCTATGCCGGCTGCTATGTGGCCGCTTATGCCGGCTGCTATGTGGCCGTCTATGCCGGCTGCTATGTGGCCTCCTATGCCGGCTGCTGAGCGGCCGCCTATGCTGGCTGCTATGTGGCCGGCTGTTCTTTCGGCTGCGCGGCCAAGCTCTGCAGTCAGCTGAGTGGCCGCCTATGCCGGCTGTTATGTGGCCGCCTATGCCGGCTGCTATGTGTCCGCCTATGCCGTCTGCTATGTTGCCGGCTGTACTTTCGGCTGCGCGGCCAAGCTCTGCAGTCAGCTGAGTGGCCGCCTATGCCGGCTGCTATGTGGCCACCTATGCCGGCTGCTATGTGGCCGGCTGTACTTTCGGCTGCGCGGCCAAGCTCTGCAGTCAGCTGAGTGGCCGCCTATGCCGGCTGCTATGTGGCCTCCTATGCCGGCTGCTATGTGGCCGGCTGTACTTTCGGCTGCGCGGCCAAGCTCTGCAGTCAGCTGAGTGGCCGCCTATGCCGGCTGCTATGTGGCCTCCTATGCCGGCTGCTATGTGGCCGCCTATGCCGGCTGCTATGTGGCCGCCTATGCCGGCTGCTGAGTGGCCGCCTATGCCGGCTGCTGAGCGGCCGCCTATGCTGGCTGCTATGTGGCCGGCTGTTCTTTCGGCTGCGCGGCCAAGCTATGTGGCCGCCTATGCCGGCTGCTATGTGACCGTCTATGCCGGCTGCTGAGTGGCCGCCTATGCCGGCTGCTGAGCGGCCGCCTATGCCGGCTGCTATGTGGCCGCCTATGCCGACTGCTATGTGGCCGCCTATGCCGGCTGCTGGGTGGCCGCCTATGCCGGCTGCTATGTGGCCACCTATGCCGGCTGCTATGTGGCCGCCTATGCCGGCTGCTATGTGTCCGCCTATGCCGGCTGCTATGTGACCGCCTATGCCGGCTGCTATGTGGCCGCCTATGCCGGCTGCTATGTGGCCGCCTATGCCGGCTGCTATGTGACCGCCTATGCCGGCTGCTGGATGGTCGCCTATGCCGGCTGCTATGTGGCCGCCTATGCCGGCTGCTGAGTGGCCGCCTATGCCGGCTGCTGTGTGGCCGGCTGTACTTTCGGCTGCGCGGCCAAGCTCTGCAGTCAGCTGAGTTGCCGCCTATGCCGGCTGCTATGTGGCCGCCTAAGCCGGCTGCTATGTGACCACCTATGCCGGCTGCTGGATGGCCGCCTATGCCGGCTGCTATGTGGCCGCCTATGCCGGCTGCTATGTGGCCGCCTATGCCGGCTGCTGAGTGGCCGCCTATGCCGGCTGCTATGTGGCCGCCTATGCCGGCCGCTATGTGGCCGCCTATGCCGGCTGCTATGTGGCCGGCTGTACTTTCGGCTGCGCGGCCAAGCTCTGCAGTCAGCTGAATGGCCGCCTATGCCGGCTGCTATGTGGCCACCTATGCCGGCTGCTATGTGGCCGGCTGTACTTTCGGCTGCGCGACCAAGCTCTGCAGTCAGCTGAGTGGCCGCCTATGCCGGCTGCTATGTGGCCGCCTATGCCGGCTGCTATGTGGCCGCCTATGCCAACTGCTATGTGGCTGCCTATGCCGGCTGCTGGGTGGCCGCCTATGCCGGCTGCTGTTTGGCCGCCTATGTCGGCTGCTGGACAGCCGCCTATGACGGCTGCAGGGTGGCCGCCTATGCCGGCTGCTGGGTGGCCGCCTATGCCGGCTGCTGTTCGGCCGCCTATGTCTGCTGCTGGACGGCCGCCTATGACGGCTGCAGGGTGGCCGCCTATGCCGGCTGCTGGGTGGCCGCCTATGCCGGCTGCTGGGTGGCCGCCTATGTCGGCTGCTGTTTGGCCGCCTATGCCGGCTGCTGTTTGACCGCCTATGCCGGCTGCTGGACGGCCGCCTATTACGGCTGCTGAGCGGCCGCCTATGCCGGCTGCTGGGTGGCCGCCTATGTCTGCTGCTGGACGGCCGCCTATGACGGCTGCAGGGTGGCCGCCTATGCCGGCTGCTGGGTGGCCGCCTATGCCGGCTGCTGGGTGGCCGCCTATGTCGGCTGCTGTTCGGCCGCCTCTGATGGCTGCTGGACGGCCGCCTCTGACGGCTGCTGGGTGGCCGCCTATGTAGGCTGCTGGACGGCCGCCTATGCCGGCTGCTGTTCTGCCGCCTCTGACGGTTGCTGGACGGCCGCCTATGACGGCTGCAGGGTGGCCGCCTATGCCGGCTGCTGGGCGGCCGCCTATGTCGGCTGCTGGACGGCCCCCTATGTCGGCTGCTGTTTTGCCGCCTATGCCGGCTGCTGTTTGACCGCCTATGACGGCTGCTGTGTGGACGCCTATACCGGCTGCTATGTGACCGCCTATGCCGGCTGCTGAGTGGCCGCCTATGCCGGCTGCTGAGTGGCCGCCTATGCCGACTGCTGAGCGGCCGCCTATGCCGGCTGCTGAGCGGCCGCCTATGCTGGCTGCTATGTGGCCGGCTGTTCTTTCGGCTGCGCGGCCAAGCTCTGCAGTCAGCTGATTGGCCGCTTATGCCGGCTGCTGGGTGGCCGCCTATGCCGGCGGCTGGGTGGCCGCCTATGCCGGCGGCTGGGTGGCCGCCTATGCCGGCTGCTGGACGGCCGCCTATGCCGGCTGCTGGTAGGCCGCCTATGCCGCCTGCTGGGAGGCCGCCTATGCCGGCTGCTGTTTGGCCGCCTATGCCGGCTGCTGGGTGGCCGCCTATGTCGGCAGCTGTTTGGCCGCCTATGCCGGCTGCTGTTTGGCTGCCTATGTCGGCTGCTGGACAGCCGCCTATGACGGCTGCAGGGTGGCCGCCTATGTCGGCTGCTGGTCGGCCGCCTATGACGGCTGCTGGACGGCCGCCTATGACGGCTGCAGGGTGGCCGCCTATGCCGGCTGCTGGGTGGCCGCCTATGCCGGCTGCTGTTTGGCCGCCTATGCCGGCTGCTGGGTGGCCGCCTATGCCGGCTGCTGTTTGGCCGCCTATGCCGGCTGCTGTTTGGCCGCCTATGCCGGCTGCTGTTGGGCCGCATATGTCGGCTGCTGTTCGGCCGTCTATGCCGGCTGCTTTTTGGCCGCCTATGCCGGCAGCTGGGCGGCCGCCTATGTCGGCAGCTGTTTGGCCGCCTATACCGGCTGCTGTTTGGCTGCCTTTGTCGGCTGCTGCACAGCCGCCTATGACGGCTGCAGGGTGGCCGCCTATGCCGGCTGCTGGGTGGCCGCCTATGCCGGCTGCTGGGTGGCCGCCTATGCCGGCTGCTGTTTGGCCGCCTATGCCGGCTGCTGTTTGACCGCCTATGCCTTCTGCTTTTTGGCCGCCTATGTCGGCTGCTGGACGACCGTCTCTGACGGCTGCTGGGCGGCCGCCTATTACGGCTGCTGAGCGGCCGCCTATGCCGGCTGCTGTTTGGCCGCCTATGCCGGCTGCTGGACGGCCGCCTATGTCGGCTGCTTGTCGGCCGTTTATGACGGCTGCTGGACGGCCGTCTATGCCGGCTGCTGGGAGGCCGCATTTGCCGGCTGTTGAGCGGCCACCTTTTTCGGCTGCTGACCGGCCGCCTATGACGGCCGCTGTTTGGCCGCCTATGTCGGCTGCTTTTTGGCAGCCTATGCCGGCTGCTGGGTGGCCGCCTATGCCGGCTGCTTTTTGGCCGCCTATGTCGGCTGCTGTTTGGCCGCCTATGCCGGCTGCTGTTTGGCCGCCTATGTCGGCTGCTGTTTGGCCGCCTATGCCGACTGCTCTTTTGCCGCCTATGTCGGCTGCTTTTTGGCAGCCTATGCCGGCTGCTGGGTGGCCGCCTATGCCGGCCGCTGTTTGGCCGCCTATGCCGGCTGCTGTTTGGCCGCCTAAGCCGGCTGCTGTTTGGCCGCCTCTGACGGCTGCTGTTTGGCCGCCTATGAAGTCTGCTGGGTGGCCGCCTATGCCGGCTGCTGGGTGGCCGCCTATGCCGGCTGCTGGGTGGCGGCCCATGCCGGCCGCTGGGTGGCCGCCTATGCCGGCGGCTGGGTGGCCGCCTATGACGGCCGCTGTTCGGCCGCCTATTCCGGCTGCTGGGCGGTCGCCTATGACGGCTGCTGGACGGCCGCCTATGACGGCTGCAGGGTGGCCGCCTATGCCGGCTGCTGGGTGGCCGCCTATGCCGGCTGCTGTTTGGCCGCGTATGCCGGCTGCTGTTTGGCCGCCTATGTCGGCTGCTGTTTGGCCGCCTATGCCGGCTGCTGTTTGGCCGCCTATGCCGGCTGCTGTTTGGCCGCCTCTGACGGCTGCTGTTTGGCCGCCTCTGACGGCTGCTGGGTGGCCTCCTATGACGTCTGCTGGGTGGCCGCCTATGCCGGCTGCTGGGTGGCCGCCTATGCCGGCTGCTGGGTGGCGGCCCATGCCGGCTGCTGGGTGGCCGCCTATGCCGGCTGCTGGGCGGCCGCCGATGTCGGCTGCTGGACGGCCGCCTATGTCGGCTGCTGGACGGCCGCCTATGACGGCTGCTGGACGGCCGCCTATTCCGGCTGCTGGGCGGCCGCCTATGTCGGCTGCTGGTCGGTCGCCTATGACGGCTGCTGGACGGCCGCCTATGCCGGCTGCTGTTTGGCCGCCTATGCCGGCTGCTGGGTGGCCGCCTTTGCCGGCTGCTGTTTGGCCGCCTATGCCGGCTGCTGTTGGGCCGCATATGACGGCTGCTGTTCGGCCGCCTATGCCGGCTGCTTTTTGGCCGCCTATGACGGCTGCTGTTCGGCCGCCTATCTTGGCTGCTGAGCGGCCGCCTATGACGGCTGCTGGACGGCCGCCTATGCCGGCTGCTGGGTGGCCGCCTATGCCGGCTGCTGTTTGGCCGCCTATTCCGGCTGCTGTTTGACCGCCTATGCCTTCTGCTTTTTGGCCGCCTATGCCTTCTGCTTTTTGGCCGCCTATGTCGGCTGCTGGACGACCGTCTCTGACGGCTGCTGGGCGGCCGCCTATTACGGCTGCTGGGTGGCCGCCTATGCCGGCTGCTGTTTGGCCGCCTATGCCGGCTGCTGGACGGCCGCCTATGTCGGCCGCCTATGACGGCTGCTGGACGACCGTCTATGCCGGCTGCTGGGAGGCCGCATTTGCCGGCTGTTGAGCGGCCCCCTTTTTCGGCTGCTGACCGGCAGCCTATGCCGGCTCCTGGGTGGCCGCCTATGACGGCTGCTGTTTGGCCGCCTATGCCGACTGCTGTTTGGCCGCCTATGTCGGCTGCTTTTTGGCAGCCTATGTCGGCTGCTGGTCGGCCGCCTATGACGGCTGCTGGACGGCCGTCTATGCCGGCTGCTGAAGGCAGCATTTGCCGGCTGTTGAGCGGCCACCTTTTTCGGCTGCTGACCGGCAGCCTATGCCGGCTCCTGGGTGGCCGCCTATGACGGCTGCTTTTTGGCCGCCTATGCCGGCTCCTGGGTGGCCGCCTATGACGGCTGCTTTTTGGCAGCCTATGCCGGCTGCTGGGTGGGCGCCCATGCCGGCTGCTTTTTGGCAGCCTATGCCGGCTGCTGGGTGGCCGCCTGCCGCCTATGACGGCTGCAGGGTGGCCGCCTATGCCGGCTGCTGGGCGGCCGCCTATGCCGGCTGCTGGGTGGCCGCCTATGCCGGCTGCTGTTTGGCCGCCTATGCCGTCTGCTGTTGGGCCGCATATGTCGGCTGCTGTTTGGCCGTCTATGCCGGCTGCTTTTTGGCCGCCTATGTCGGCAGCTGTTTGGCCGCCTATGCCGGCGGCTGGGCGGCCGCCTATGACGGCTGCTGTTCGGCCGCCTATGACGGCTGCTGTTCGGCCGCCTATTCCGGCTGCTGGGTGGCCGTCTATGCCGACTGCTGGGTGGCCGCCTATGCCGGCTGCTGTTTGGCCGCCTATGTCGGCTGCTGGACCGCCGCCTATGACGGCTGCCGGGTGGCCGCCTATGACGGCTGCTGGGTGGCCGCCTATGCCGGCTGCTGTTTGGCCGCCTATGCTGGCTGCTGTTTGGCCGCCTATGTCGGCTGCTGTTTGGCCGTCTAAGCCGGCTGCTGTTTGGCCGCCTATGCCGGCTGCTGTTTTGCCGCCTCTGACAGCTGTTGTTTGGCCGCCTCTGACGGCTGCTGGGGGGCCGCCTATGAAGTCTGCTGTTTGGCCGCCTATGTCGGCTGCTGGACGGTCGCCTCTGACGGCTGCTGTTTGGCCGCCTCTGACGGCTGCTATGTGGCCGCCTATGCCGGCTGCTATGTGGCCGCCTATGCCGGCTGCTATGTGTCCGCCTATGACGGCTGCTGAGTGGCCGCCTATACCGGCTGCTGAGTGGCCGCCTATGCCGGCTGCTGAGCGGCCGCCTATGCTGGCTGCTATGTGGCCGGCTGTTCTTTCGGCTGCGCGGCCAAGCTCTGCAGTCAGCTGAGTGGCTGCCTTTGCCGGCTACTATATGGCCGCCTATGCTGGCTATGTGGCCGCCTATGCCGGCGTATATGTGGCCGCCTATGCCGGCTGATATGTGGCCGCCTATGCCGGCTGCTATGTGGCCGACTATGCCGGCTGCTATGGGGCCGGCTGTATTTTCGGCTGCGCGGCCAAGCTCTGCAGTCAGCTGGTCGGCCGCCTATGACGGCTGCTGGACGGTCGTCTATGCCGGCTGCTGGGAGGCCGCATTTGCCGGCTGTTGAGCGGCCACCTTTTTCGACTGCTGACCGGCCGCCTATGCCGGCTGCTGGGTGGCCGCCTATGCCGGCGGCTGGGTGGCCGCCTATGCCGGCTGGTGGACGGCCGCCTATGCCGCCAGCTGGGAGGCCGCCTATGCCGGCTGCTGTTTGGCCGCCTATGCCGGCTGCTGTTGGGCCGCATATGTCGGCTGCTGTTCGGCCGTCTATGCCGGCTGCTTTTTGGCCGCCTATGTCGGCAGCTGTTTGGCCGCCTATGCCGGCGGCTGGGCGGCCGCCTATGTCGGCAGCTGTTTGGCCGCCTATGCCGGCTGCTGTTTGGCCGCCTATGTCGGCTGCTGAGTGGCCGCCTATACTGGCTGCTGAGTGGCCGCCTATGCCGGCTGCTGAGCGGCCGCCTATGCTGGCTGCTATGTGGCCGGCTGTTCTTTCGGCTGCGCGGCCAAGCTCTGCAGTCAGCTGAGTGGCTGCCTTTGCCGGCTACTATATGGCCGCCTATGCCGGCTGCTATGTGGCCGCCTATGCCGGCGTATATGTGGCCGCCTATGCCGGCTGATATGTGGCCGCCTATGCCGGCTGCTATGTGGCCGACTATGCTGGCTGCTATCTGGCCGGCTGTACTTTCGGCTGCGCGGCCAAGCTCTGCAGTCAGCTAAGTGGCCGCCTATGCCGGACGCTATGTGGCCGCCTATGCCGGCTGCTATGTGGCCGACTATGCCGGCCGCTATGTGGCCACCTATGCCGGCTGCTATGTGGCCGCCTATGCCGGCTGCTATGTGGCCGGCTGTACTTTCAGCTGCGCGGCCAAGCTCTGCAGTCAGCTGAGTGGCCGCCCATGCCGGCTGCTGGGTAACCGCCTATGGCGGCTTCTATGTGGCCGGCTGTACTTTCGGCTGCGCGACCAAGCTCTGCAGTCAGCTGAGTGGCCGCCTATGCCGGCTGCTATGTGGCTGCATATGCCGGCTGCTATGTGGCCGCCTATGCCGGCTGCTGAGTGGCCGCCTATGCCCGCTGCTATGTGGCCGCCTATGGCGGCTGCTATCTGGCCGCCTATGCCGGCTGCTATGTGGCCGCCTATGCCGGCTGCTATGTGGCCGGCTGTACTTTCAGCTGCGCGGCCAAGCTCTGCAGTCAGCTGAGTGGCCGCCTATGCCGGCTGCTATGTGGCCGCCTATGCCGGCTGCTATTTGGCCGCCTATGCCAGCTGCTGAGTGGCCGGCTGTACTTTCGGCTGCGCGACCAAGCTCTGCAGTCAGCTGAGTGGCCGCCTATGCCGGCTGCTATGTGGCCGCCTATGCCGGCTGCTATGTGGCCGCCTATGCCAACTGCTATGTGGCTGCCTATGCCGGCTGCTGGGTGGCCGCCTATGCCGGCTGCTGTTTGGCCGCCTATGTCGGCTGCTGGACAGCCGCCTATGACGGCTGCAGGGTGGCCGCCTATGCCGGCTGCTGGGTGGCCGCCTATGCCGGCTGCTGTTCGGCCGCCTATGTCTGCTGCTGGACGGCCGCCTATGACGGCTGCAGGGTGGCCGCCTATGCCGGCTGCTGGGTGGCCGCCTATGCCGGCTGCTGGGTGGCCGCCTATGTCGGCTGCTGTTTGGCCGCCTATGCCGGCTGCTGTTTGACCGCCTATGCCGGCTGCTGGACGGCCGCCTATTACGGCTGCTGAGCGGCCGCCTATGCCGGCTGCTGGGTGGCCGCCTATGTCTGCTGCTGGACGGCCGCCTATGACGGCTGCAGGGTGGCCGCCTATGCCGGCTGCTGGGTGGCCGCCTATGCCGGCTGCTGGGTGGCCGCCTATGTCGGCTGCTGTTCGGCCGCCTCTGATGGCTGCTGGACGGCCGCCTCTGACGGCTGCTGGGTGGCCGCCTATGTAGGCTGCTGGACGGCCGCCTATGCCGGCTGCTGTTCTGCCGCCTCTGACGGTTGCTGGACGGCCGCCTATGACGGCTGCAGGGTGGCCGCCTATGCCGGCTGCTGGGCGGCCGCCTATGTCGGCTGCTGGACGGCCCCCTATGTCGGCTGCTGTTTTGCCGCCTATGCCGGCTGCTGTTTGACCGCCTATGACGGCTGCTGTGTGGACGCCTATACCGGCTGCTATGTGACCGCCTATGCCGGCTGCTGAGTGGCCGCCTATGCCGGCTGCTGAGTGGCCGCCTATGCCGACTGCTGAGCGGCCGCCTATGCCGGCTGCTGAGCGGCCGCCTATGCTGGCTGCTATGTGGCCGGCTGTTCTTTCGGCTGCGCGGCCAAGCTCTGCAGTCAGCTGATTGGCCGCTTATGCCGGCTGCTGGGTGGCCGCCTATGCCGGCTGCTGGGTGGCCGCCTATGCCGGCGGCTGGGTGGCCGCCTATGCCGGCGGCTGGGCGGCCGCCTATGCCGGCTGCTGGACGGCCGCCTATGCCGGCTGCTGGTAGGCCGCCTATGCCGCCTGCTGGGAGGCCGCCTATGCCGGCTGCTGTTTGGCCGCCTATGCCGGCTGCTGGGTGGCCGCCTATGCCGGCTGCTGTTTGGCCGCCTATGCCGGCTGCTGTTTGGCCGCCTATGCCGGCTGCTGTTGGGCCGCATATGTCGGCTGCTGTTCGGCCGTCTATGCCGGCTGCTTTTTGGCCGCCTATGCCGGCGGCTGGGCGGCCGCCTATGTCGGCAGCTGTTTGGCCGCCTATGCCGGCTGCTGTTTGGCTGCCTATGTCGGCTGCTGGACAGCCGCCTATGACGGCTGCAGGGTGGCCGCCTATGCCGGCTGCTGGGTGGCCGCCTATGCCGGCTGCTGGGTGGCCGCCTATGCCGGCTGCTGTTTGGCCGCCTATGCCGGCTGCTGTTTGACCGCCTATGCCTTCTGCTTTTTGGCCGCCTATGTCGGCTGCTGGACGACCGTCTCTGACGGCTGCTGGGCGGCCGCCTATTACGGCTGCTGAGCGGCCGCCTATGCCGGCTGCTGTTTGGCCGCCTATGCCGGCTGCTGGACGGCCGCCTATGTCGGCTGCTGGTCGGCCGTTTATGACGGCTGCTGGACGGCCGTCTATGCCGGCTGCTGGGAGGCCGCATTTGCCGGCTGTTGAGCGGCCACCTTTTTTGGCTGCTGACCGGCCGCCTATGCCAGCTGCTGGGTGGCCGCCTATGACGGCCGCTGTTTGGCCGCCTATGTCGGCTGCTTTTTGGCAGCCTATGCCGGCTGCTGGGTGGCCGCCTATGCCGGCTGCTTTTTGGCCGCCTATGTCGGCTGCTGTTTGGCCGCCTATGCCGGCTGCTGTTTGGCCGCCTATGTCGGCTGCTGTTTGGCCGCCTATGCCGACTGCTCTTTTGCCGCCTATGTCGGCTGCTTTTTGGCAGCCTATGCCGGCTGCTGGGTGGCCGCCTATGCCGGCTGCTGTTTGGCCGCCTATGCCGGCTGCTGTTTGGCCGCCTATGCCGGCTGCTGTTTGGCCGCCTTTGCCGGCTGCTGTTTTGCCGCCTATGAAGTCTGCTGGGTGGCCGGCTATGCCGGCTGCTGGGTGGCCGCCTATGCCGGCTGCTGGGTGGCGGCCCATGCCGGCTGCTGGGTGGCCGCCTATGCCGGCGGCTGGGTGGCCGCCTATGACGGCCGCTGTTCGGCCGCCTATTCCGGCTGCTGAGCGGCCGCCTATGCCGGCTGCTGGGCGGCCGCCTATGTCGGCTGCTGGTCGGCCGCCTATGACGGCTGCTGGACGGCCGCCTATGACGGCTGCAGGGTGGCCGCCTATGCCGGCTGCTGGGTGGCCGCCTATGCCGGCTGCTGTTTGGCCGCCTATGCCGGCTGCTGGGTGGCCGCCTATGCCGGCTGCTGTTTGGCCGCCTATGCCGGCTGCTGTTTGGCCGCCTATGCCGGCTGCTGTTGGGCCGCATATGTCGGCTGCTGTTCGGCCGTCTATGCCGGCTGCTTTTTGGCCGCCTATGCCGGCAGCTGGGCGGCCGCCTATGTCGGCAGCTGTTTGGCCGCCTATGCCGGCTGCTGTTTGGCTGCCTATGTCGGCTGCTGCACAGCCGCCTATGACGGCTGCAGGGTGGCCGCCTATGCCGGCTGCTGGGTGGCCGCCTATGCTGGCTGCTGGGTGGCCGCCTATGCCGGCTGCTGTTTGGCCGCCTATGCCGGCTGCTGTTTGACCACCTATGCCTTCTGCTTTTTGGCCGCCTATGTCGGCTGCTGGACGACCGTCTCTGACGGCTGCTGGGCGGCCGCCTATTACGGCTGCTGAGCGGCCGCCTATGCCGGCTGCTGTTTGGCCGCCTATGCCGGCTGCTGGACGGCCGCCTATGTCGGCTGCTTGTCGGCCGTTTATGACGGCTGCTGGACGGCCGTCTATGCCGGCTGCTGGGAGGCCGCATTTGCCGGCTGTTGAGCGGCCACCTTTTTCGGCTGCTGACCGGCCGCCTATGCCGGCTGCTGGGTGGCCGCCTATGACGGCCGCTGTTTGGCCGCCTATGTCGGCTGCTTTTTGGCAGCCTATGCCGGCTGCTGGGTGGCCGCCTATGCCGGCTGCTTTTTGGCCGCCTATGTCGGCTGCTGTTTGGCCGCCTATGCCGGCTGCTGTTTGGCCGCCTATGTCGGCTGCTGTTTGGCCGCCTATGCCGACTGCTCTTTTGCCGCCTATGTCGGCTGATTTTTGGCAGCCTATGCCGGCTGCTGGGTGGCCGCCTATGCCGGCTGCTGTTTGGCCGCCTATGCCGGCTGCTGTTTGGCCGCCTAAGCCGGCTGCTGTTTGGCCGCCTCTGACGGCTGCTGTTTGGCCGCCTATGAAGTCTGCTGGGTGGCCGCCTATGCCGGCTGCTGGGTGGCCGCCTATGCCGGCTGCTGGGTGGCGGCCCATGCCGGCTGCTGGGTGGCCGCCTATGCCGGCGGCTGGGAGGCCGCCTATTCCGGCTGCTGAGCGGCCGCCTATGCCGGCTGCTGGGCGGCCGCCTATGTCGGCTGCTGGTCGGTCGCCTATGACGGCTGCTGGACGGCCGCCTATGACGGCTGCTGTTTGGCCGCCTATGCCGACTGCTCTTTTGCCGCCTATGTCGGCTGCTTTTTGGCAGCCTATGCCGGCTGCTGGGTGGCCGCCTATGCCGGCTGCTGTTTGGCCGCCTATGCCGGCTGCTGTTTGGCCGCCTATGCCGGCTGCTGTTTGGCCGCCTATGCCGGCTGCTGTTTGGCCGCCTCTGACGGCTGCTGTTTGGCCGCCTAAGCCGGCTGCTGTTTGGCCGCCTCTGACGGCTGCTGTTTGGCCGCCTATGAAGTCTGCTGGGTGGCCGCCTATGCCGGCTGCTGGGTGGCCGCCTATGCCGGCTGCTGGGTGGCGGCCCATGCCGGCTGCTGGGTGGCCGCCTATGCCGGCGGCTGGGAGGCCGCCTATTCCGGCTGCTGAGCGGCCGCCTATGCCGGCTGCTGGGCGGCCGCCTATGTCGGCTGCTGGTCGGTCGCCTATGACGGCTGCTGGACGGCCGCCTATGACGGCTGCTGTTTGGCCGCCTATGCCGACTGCTCTTTTGCCGCCTATGTCGGCTGCTTTTTGGCAGCCTATGCCGGCTGCTGGGTGGCCGCCTATGCCGGCTGCTGTTTGGCCGCCTATGCCGGCTGCTGTTTGGCCGCCTATGCCGGCTGCTGTTTGGCCGCCTATGCCGGCTGCTGTTTGGCCGCCTATGCCGGCTGCTGTTTGGCCGCCTCTGACGGCTGCTGTTTGGCCGCCTCTGACGGCTGCTGGGTGGCCTCCTATGACGTCTGCTGGGTGGCCGCCTATGCCGGCTGCTGGGTGGCCGCCTATGCCGGCTGCTGGGTGGCGGCCCATGCCGGCTGCTGGGTGGCCGCCTATGCCGGCGGCTGGGTGGCCGCCTATGACGGCTGCTGTTCGGCCGCCTATTCCGGCTGCTGAGCGGCCGCCTATGCCGGCTGCTGGGCGGCCGCCTATGTCGGCTGCTGGACGGCCGCCTATGTCGGCTGCTGGACGGCCGCCTATGACGGCTGCTGGACGGCCGGCTATGCCGGCTGCTGGGCGGCCGCCTATGCCGGCTGCTGTTTGGCCGCCTATGCCGGATGCTGGGTGGCCGCCTTTGCCGGCTGCTGTTTGGCCGCCTATGCCGGCTGCTGTTGGGCCGCATATGACGGCTGCTGTTCGGCCGCCTATGCCGGCTGCTTTTTGGCCGCCTATGACGGCTGCTGTTCGGCCGCCTATCTTGGCTGCTGAGCGGCCGCCTATGACGGCTGCTGGACGGCCGCCTATGCCGGCTGCTGGGTGGCCGCCTATGCCGGCTGCTGTTTGGCCGCCTATTCCGGCTGCTGTTTGACCGCCTATGCCTTCTGCTTTTTGGCCGCCTATGTCGGCTGCTGGACGACCGTCTCTGACGGCTGCTGGGCGGCCGCCTATTACGGCTGCTGGGTTGCCGCCTATGCCGGCTGCTGTTTGGCCGCCTATGCCGGCTGCTGGACGGCCGCCTATGTCGGCCGACTATGACGGCTGCTGGACGACCGTCTATGCCGGCTGCTGGGAGGCCGCATTTGCCGGCTGTTGAGCGGCCCCCTTTTTCGGCTGCTGACCGGCAGCCTATGCCGGCTCCTGGGTGGCCGCCTATGACGGCTGCTGTTTGGCCGCCTATGCCGACTGCTGTTTGGCCGCCTATGTCGGCTGCTTTTTGGCAGCCTATGTCGGCTGCTGGTCGGCCGCCTATGACGGCTGCTGGACGGCCGTCTATGCCGGCTGCTGAAGGCAGCATTTGCCGGCTGTTGAGCGGCCACCTTTTTCGGCTGCTGACCGGCAGCCTATGCCGGCTCCTGGGTGGCCGCCTATGACGGCTGCTTTTTGGCCGCCTATGCCGGCTCCTGGGTGGCCGCCTATGACGGCTGCTTTTTGGCAGCCTATGCCGGCTGCTGGGTGGGCGCCTATGCCGGCTGCTTTTTGGCAGCCTATGCCGGCTGCTGGGTGGCCGCCTGCCGCCTATGCCGGCTGCTGGACGGCCGCCTATTCCGGCTGCTGAGCGGCCGCCTATGACGGCTGCAGGGTGGCCGCCTATGCCGGCTGCTGGGCGGCCGCCTATGCCGGCTGCTGGGTGGCCGCCTATGCCGGCTGCTGTTTGGCCGCCTATGCCGTCTGCTGTTGGGCCGCATATGTCGGCTGCTGTTTTGCCGTCTATGCCGGCTGCTTTTTGGCCGCCTATGTCGGCAGCTGTTTGGCCGCCTATGCCGGCGGCTGGGCGGCCGCCTATGACGGCTGCTGTTCGGCCGCCTATGCCGGCTGCTTTTCGGCCGCCTATGACGGCTGCTGTTCGGCCGCCTATTCCGGCTGCTGAGCGCCCGCCTATGACGGCTGCTGGACGGCCGCCTATGCCGGCTGCTGGGTGGCCGCCTATGCCGACTGCTGGGTGGCCGCCTATGCCGGCTGCTGTTTGGCCGCCTATGTCGGCTGCTGGACCGCCGCCTATGACGGCTGCCGGGTGGCCGCCTATGACGGCTGCTGGGTGGCCGCCTATGCCGGCTGCTGTTTGGCCGCCTATGCTGGCTGCTGTTTGGCCGCCTATGTCGGCTGCTGTTTGGCCGCCTAAGCCGGCTGCTGTTTGGCCGCCTATGCCGGCTGCTGTTTTGCCGCCTCTGACAGCTGTTGTTTGGCCGCCTCTGACGGCTGCTGGGGGGCCGCCTATGAAGTCTGCTGTTTGGCCGCCTATGTCGGCTGCTGGACGGTCGCCTCTGACGGCTGCTGTTTGGCCGCCTCTGACGGCTGCTATGTGGCCGCCTATGCCGGCTGCTATGTGGCCGCCTATGCCGGCTGCTATGTGTCCGCCTATGACGGCTGCTGAGTGGCCGCCTATACCGGCTGCTGAGTGGCCGCCTATGCCGGCTGCTGAGCGGCCGCCTATGCTGGCTGCTATGTGGCCGGCTGTTCTTTCGGCTGCGCGGCCAAGCTCTGCAGTCAGCTGAGTGGCTGCCTTTGCCGGCTACTATATGGCCGCCTATGCTGGCTATGTGGCCGCCTATGCCGGCGTATATGTGGCCGCCTATGCCGGCTGATATGTTGCCGCCTATGCCGGCTGCTATGTGGCCGACTATGCCGGCTGCTATGGGGCCGGCTGTATTTTCGGCTGCGCGGCCAAGCTCTGCAGTCAGCTGGTCGGCCGCCTATGACGGCTGCTGGACGGTCGTCTATGCCGGCTGCTGGGAGGCCGCATTTGCCGGCTGTTGAGTGGCCACCTTTTTCGACTGCTGACCGGCCGCCTATGCCGGCTGCTGGGTGGCCGCCTATGACGGCCGCTGTTTGGCCACCTATGCCGACTGCTGTTTGGCCGCCTATGTCGGCTGCTTTTTGGCAGCCTATGCCGGCTGCTGGGTGGCCGCTTATGCCGGCTGCTTTTTGGCCGCCTATGTCGGCTGCTGTTTGACCGCCTATGCCGGCTGCTGTTGGGCCGCATATGTCGGCTGCTGTTCGGCCGTCTATGCCGGCTGCTTTTTGGCCGCCTATGTCGGCTGCTGTTTGGCCGCCTATGCCGGCTGCTGAGTGGCCGCCCATGCCGGCTGCTGAGTGGCAGCCTATGACGGCTGCTGAGTGGCCGCCTATGCCGACTGCTGAGCGGCCGCCTATGCCGGCTGCTGAGCGGCCGCCTATGCTGGCTGCTATGTGGCCGGCTGTTCTTTCGGCTGCGCGGCCAAGCTCTGCAGTCAGCTGAGTGGCCGCTTATGCCGGCTGCTATGTGGCCGCCTATGCCGGCTGCTGGGTGGCGGCCCATGCCGGCTGCTGGGTGGCCGCATTTGCCGGCTGTTGAGCGGCCACCTTTTTCGGCTGCTGACCGGCCGCCTATGACGGCTGCAGGGTGGCCGCCTATGCCGGCTGCTGGGTGGCCGCCTATGCCGGCTGCTGGGTGGCCGCCTATGCCGGCTGCTGGGTGGCCGCCTATGCCGGCTGCTGTTTGGCCGCCTATGCCGGCTGCTGTTTGACCACCTATGCCTTCTGCTTTTTGGCCGCCTATGTCGGCTGCTGGACGACCGTCTCTGACGGCTGCTGGGCGGCCGCCTATTACGGCTGCTGGGCGGCCGCCTATTACGGCTGCTGAGCGGCCGCATATGCCGGCTGCTGTTTGGCCGCCTATGCCGGCTGCTGGACGGCCGCCTATGTCGGCTGCTGGTCGGCCGTTTATGACGGCTGCTGGACGGCCGTCTATGCCGGCTGCTGGGAGGCCGCATTTGCCGGCTGCTGTTTGGCCGCCTATGCCGGCTGCTGGACGGCCGCCTATGTCGGCTGCTGGTCGGCCGTTTATGACGGCTGCTGGACGGCCGTCTATGCCGGCTGCTGAGCGGCCGCATATGCCGGCTGCTGTTTGGCCGCCTATGCCGGCTGCTGGACGGCCGCCTATGTCGGCTGCTGGTCGGCCGTTTATGACGGCTGCTGGACGGCCGTCTATGCCGGCTGCTGGGAGGCCGCATTTGCCTTCTGCTTTTTGGCCGCCTATGTCGGCTGCTGGACGACCGTCTCTGACGGCTGCTGGGCGGCCGCCTATTACGGCTGCTGAGCGGCCGCATATGCCGGCTGCTGTTTGGCCGCCTATGCCGGCTGCTGGACGGCCGCCTATGTCGGCTGCTGTTCGGCCGTTTATGACGGCTGCTGGACGGCCGTCTATGCCGGCTGCTGGGAGGCCGCATTTGCCGGCTGTTGAGCGGCCACCTTTTTCGGCTGCTGACCGGCCGTCTATGCCGGCCGCTGTTTGGCCGCCTATGACGGCCGCTGTTTGGCCGCCTATGTCGGCTGCTTTTTGGCAGCCTATGCCGGCTGCTGGGTGGCCGCCTATGCCGGCTGCTGTTTGGCCGCCTATGTCGGCTGCTGTTCGGCTGCCTATTCCGGCTGCTGAGCGGCCGCCTATGCCGGCTGCTGGACGGCCGCCTATGTCGGCTGCTGGTCGGCCGCCTATGACGGCTGCTGGACGGCCGTCTATGCCGGCTGCTGGGAGGCCGCATTTGCCGGCTTTTGAGCGGCCGCCTATGACGGCTGCTGGACGGCCGGCTATGCCGGCTGCTGGGCGGCCGCCTATGCTGGCTGCTGTTTGGCCGCCTATGCCGGCTGCTGGGTGGCCGCCTATGCCGGCTGCTGTTTGGCCGCCTATGCCGGCTGCTGTTGGGCCGCATCTGACGGCTGCTGTTCGGCCGCCTATGCCGGCTGCTTTTTGGCCGCCTATGACGGCTGCTGTTCGGCCACCTATCTTGGCTGCTGAGCGGCCGCCTATGACGGCTGCTGGACGGCCGCCTATGCCGGCTGCTGGGTGGCCGCCTATGCCGGCTGCTGGGTGGCCGCCTATGTCGGCTGCTGTTTGGCCGCCTATGCCGGCTGCTGTATGACTGCCTATGCCTTCTGCTTTTTGGCCGCCTATGTCGGCTGCTGGACGACCGTCTCTGACGGCTGCTGGGCGGCCGCCTATTACGGCTGCTGGGTGGCCGCCTATGCCGGCTGCTGTTTGGCCGCCTATGCCGGCTGCTGGACGGCCGCCTATGTCGGCTGCTGGTCGGCCGCCTATGACGGCTGCTGGACGGCCGTCTATGCCGGCTGCTGGGAGGCCGCATTTGCCGGCTGTTGAGCGGCCTCCTTTTTCGGCTGCTGACCGGCCGCCTATGCCGGCTCCTGGGTGGCCGCCTATGACAGCTGCTTTTTGGCAGCCTATGCCGGCTGCTGGGTGGCCGCCTATGCCGGCTGCTTTTTGGCCGCCTATGTCGGCTGCTGTTTGGCCGCCTATGTCGGCTGCTGGTCGGCCGCCTATGACGGCTGCTGGACGGCCGTCTATGCCGGCTGCTGAAGGCCGCATTTGCCGGCTGTTGAGCGGCCACCTTTTTCGGCTGCTGACCGGCCGCCTATGCCGGCTCCTGGGTGGCCGCCTATGACGGCTGCTTTTTGGCCGCCTATGCCGGCTCCTGGGTGGCCGCCTATGACGGCTGCTTTTTGGCAGCCTATGCCGGCTGCTGGGTGGCCGCCTATGCCGGCTGCTTTTTGGCAGCCTATGCCGGCTGCTGGGTGGCCGCCTGCCGCCTATGCCGGCTGCTGGACGGCCGCCTATGCCGGCTGCTGAGCGGCCGCCTATGACGGCTGCAGGGTGGCCGCCTATGCCGGCTGCTGGGCGGCCGCCTATGCCGGCTGCTGGGCGGCCGCCTATGCCGGCTGCTGGGTGGCCGCCTATGCCGGCTGCTGTTTGGCCGCCTATGCCGTCTGCTGTTGGGCCGCATATGTCGGCTGCTGTTTGGCCGTCTATGCCGGCTGCTTTTTGGCCGCCTATGTCGGCAGCTTTTTGGCCGCCTATGCTGGCGGCTGGGCGGCCGCCTATGACGGCTGCTGTTCGGCCGCCTATGCCGGCTGCTTTTCGGCCGCCTATGACGGCTGCTGTTTGGCCGCCTATTCCGGCTGCTGAGCGGCCGCCTATGACGGCTGCTGGACGGCCGCCTATGCCGGCTGCTGGGTGGCCGCCTATGCCGACTGCTGGGTGGCCGCCTATACCGGCTGCTGTTGGGCCGCCTATGTCGGCTGCTGTTTGGCCGCCTATGTCGGCTGCTGTTTGGCCGCCTATGCCGGCTGCTGTTTGGCCGCCTATGGCGGCTGCTGTTTTGCCGCCTCTGACAGCTGTTGTTTGGCCGCCTCTGACGGCTGCTGGGGGGCCGCCTATGAAGTCTGCTGTTTGGCCGCCTATGTCGGCTGCTGTTTGGCCGCCTCTGACGGCTGCTATGTGGCCGCCTATGCCGGCTGCTATGTGGCCGCCTATGCCGGCTGCTATGTGTCCGCCTATGACGGCTGCTGAGTGGCCGCCTATACCGGCTGCTGAGTGGCCGCCTATGCCGGCTGCTGAGTGGCCGCCTATGCTGGCTGCTATGTGGCCGGCTGTTCTTTCGGCTGCGCGGCCAAGCTCTGCAGTCAGCTGAGTGGCTGCCTTTGCCGGCTACTATATGGCCGCCTATGCCGGCTATGTGGCCGCCTATGCCGGCGTATATGTGGCCGCCTATGCCGGCTGATATGTGGCCGCCTATGCCGGCTGCTATGTGGCCGACTATGCCGGCTGCTATGGGGCCGGCTGTATTTTCGGCTGCGCGGCCAAGCTCTGCAGTCAGCTGGTCGGCCGCCTATGACGGCTGCTGGACGGCCGTCTATGCCGGCTGCTGGGAGGCCGCATTTGCCGGCTGTTGAGCGGCCACCTTTTTCGACTGCTGACCGGCCGCCTATGCCGGCTGCTGGGTGGCCGCCTATGACGGCCGCTGTTTGGCCACCTATGCCGACTGCTGTTTGGCCGCCTATGTCGGCTGCTTTTTGGCAGCCTATGCCGGCTGCTGGGTGGCCGCCTATGCCGGCTGCTTTTTGGCCGCCTATGTCGGCTGCTGTTTGACCGCCTATGCCGGCTGCTGTTGGGCCGCATATGTCGGCTGCTGTTCGGCCGTCTATGCCGGCTGCTTTTTGGCCGCCTATGTCGGCTGCTGTTTGGCCGCCTATGCCGGCTGCTGAGTGGCCGCCTATGCCGGCTGCTGAGTGGCAGCCTATGACGGCTGCTGAGTGGCCGCCTATGCCGACTGCTGAGCGGCCGCCTATGCCGGCTGCTGAGCGGCCGCCTATGCTGGCTGCTATGTGGCCAGCTGTTCTTTCGGCTGCGCGGCCAAGCTCTGCAGTCAGCTGAGTGGCCGCTTATGCCGGCTGCTATGTGGCCGCCTATGCCGGCTGCTGGGTGGCGGCCCATGCCGGCTGCTTGGTGGCCGCCTATGCCGGCGGCTGGGTGGCCGCCTATGCCGGCTGCTGGACGGCCGCCTATGCCGGCTGCTGGTCGGCCGCCTATGCCGCCAGCTGGGAGGCCGCCTATGCCGGCTGCTGTTTGGCCGCCTATGCCGGCTGCTGGGTGGCCGCCTATGCCGGCTGCTGTTTGGCCGCCTATGCCGGCTGCTGTTTGGCCGCCTATGCCGGCTGCTGTTGGGCCGCATATGTCGGCTGCTGTTCGGCCGTCTATGCCGGCTGCTTTTTGGCCGCCTATGTCGGCAGCTGTTTGGCCGCCTATGCCGGCGGCTGGGCGGCCGCCTATGTCGGCAGCTGTTTGGCCGCCTATGCCGGCTGCTGTTTGGCCGCCTATGTCGGCTGCTGAGTGGCCGCCTATACTGGCTGCTGAGTGGCCGCCTATGCCGGCTGCTGAGCGGCCGCCTATGCTGGCTGCTATGTGGCCGGCTGTTCTTTCGGCTGCGCGGCCAAGCTCTGCAGTCAGCTGAGTGGCTGCCTTTGCCGGCTACTATATGGCCGCCTATGCCGGCTGCTATGTGGCCGCCTATGCCGGCGTATATGTGGCCGCCTATGCCGGCTGATATGTGGCCGCCTATGCCCGCTGCTATGTGGCCGACTATGCTGGCTGCTATCTGGCCGGCTGTACTTTCGGCTGCGCGGCCAAGCTCTGCAGTCAGCTAAGTGGCCGCCTATGCCGGCCGCTATGTGGCCACCTATGCCGGCTGCTATGTGGCCGACTATGCCGGCCGCTATGTGGCCACCTATGCCGGCTGCTATGTGGCCGCCTATGCCGGCTGCTATGTGGCCGGCTGTACTTTCAGCTGCGCGGCCAAGCTCTGCAGTCAGCTGAGTGGCCGCCCATGCCGGCTGCTGGGTAACCGCCTATGGCGGCTTCTATGTGGCCGGCTGTACTTTCGGCTGCGCGACCAAGCTCTGCAGTCAGCTGAGTGGCCGCCTATGCCGGCTGCTATGTGGCTGCATATGCCGGCTGCTATGTGGCCGCCTATGCCGGCTGCTGAGTGGCCGCCTATGCCGGCTGCTATGTGGCCGCCTATGGCGGCTGCTATCTGGCCGCCTATGCCGGCTGCTATGTGGCCGCCTATGCCGGCTGCTATGTGGCCGGCTGTACTTTCAGCTGCGCGGCCAAGCTCTGCAGTCAGCTGAGTGGCCGCCTATGCCGGCTGCTATGTGGCCGCCTATGCCGGCTGCTATGTGGCCGCCTATACCAGCTGCTGAGTGGCCGGCTGAACTTTCGGCTGCGCGACCAAGCTCTGCAGTCAGCTGAGTGGCCGCCTATGCCGGCTGCTATGTGGCCGCCTATGCCGGCTGCTATGTGGCCGCCTATGCCAACTGCTATGTGGCTGCCTATGCCGGCTGCTGGGTGGCCGCCTATGCCGGCTGCTGGGTGGCCGCCTATGCCGGCCGCTGGGTGGCCGCCTATGCCGGCCGCTATGTGGCCGACTATGCCGTCTGCTATGTGGCCTCCTATGCCGGCTGCTATGTGGCCGCCTATGGCGGCTGCTATCTGGCAGCCTATGCCGGCTACTATGTGGCCGCCTATGCCGGCTGCTGGGTGACCGCCCATGCCGGCTGCTGGGTGGCCGCCTATGGCGGCTTCTATGTGGCCGGCTGTACTTTCGGCTGCGCGACCAAGCTCTGCAGTCAGCTGAGTGGCCGCCTATGTCGGCTGCTATGTGGCCGCCTATGCCAGCTGCTATGTGGCCGCCTATGCCGGCTGCTGAGCGGCCGCCTATGCTGGCTGCTATGTGGCCGGCTGTTCTTTCGGCTTCGCGGCCAAGCTCTGCAGTCAGCTGAGTGGCCGCTTATGCCGGCTGCTATTTGGCCGCGTATGCCGGCTGCTGGGTGACCGCCCATGCTGGCTGCTGGGTGGCCGTTTATGGCAGCTTCTATATGGCCGGCTGTACGTTCGGCTGCTATGTGGCCGCCTATGCCGGCTGCTATGTGGCCGCCTATGCCGGCTGCTATGTGGCCGCCTATGCCGGCTGCTATGTGGCCGCCTATGCCGGCTGCTATGTGGCCGCAAATGCCGGCTGCTATGTGGCCGCCTATGCCGGCTGCTGGATGGCCGCCTATGCCGGCTGCTGGGTGGCCGCCTATGCCGGCTGCTATGTGGCCGACTATGCCGGCTGCTATGTGGCCGCAAATGCCGGCCGCTGGGTGGCCGCCTATGCCGGCCGCTGTGTGGCCGCCTATGCCGGCCGCTGTGTGGCCGCCTATGCCGGCCGCTGGGTGGCCGCCCATGCCGGCCGCTGGGTGGCCGCTCATGCCGGCTGCTGGGTGGCCTCCAATGCCGGCTGCTATGTGGCCGCCTATGGCGGCTGCTATCTGGCAGCCTATGCCGGCTGCTATGTGGCCGCCTATGCCGGCTGCTGGGTGACCGCCCATGCCGGCTGCTGGGTGGCCGCCTATGGCGGCTTCTATGTGGCCGGCTGTACTTTCGGCTGCGCGACCAAGCCCTGCAGTCAGCTGAGTGGCCGCCTATGCCGGCTGCTATGTGGCCACCTATGCCGGCTGCTATGTGGCCGCCTATGCCGGCTGCTATGTGGCCGGCTGTACCTTCAGCTGCGCGGCCAAGCTCTGCAGTCAGCTGAGTGGCCGCCTATGCCGGCTGCTATGTGGCCGCCTATGCCGGCTGCTATGTGGCCGCCTATGCCAACTGCTATGTGGCCGCCTATGCCGGCTGCTATGTAGCCGCCCATGCCGGCTGCTGGGTGGCCGCCAATGCCGGCTGCTGGGTGGCCGCCTATGCCGGCCGCTGGGTGGCCGCCTATGCCGGCCGCTATGTGGCCGACTATGCCGTCTGCTATGTGGCCTCCTATGCCGGCTGCTATGTGGCCGCCTATGGCGGCTGCTATCTGGCAGCCTATGCCGGCTGCTATGTGGCCGCCTATGCCGGCTGCTGGGTGACCGCCCATGCCGGCTGCTGGGTGGCCGCCTATGGCGGCTTCTATTTGGCCGGCTGTACTTTCAGCTGCGCGACCAAGCTCTGCAGTCAGCTGAGTGGCCGCCTATGTCGGCTGCTATGTGGCCGCCTATGCCAGCTGCTATGTGGCCGCCTATGCCGGCTGCTGAGCGGCCGCCTATGCTGGCTGCTATGTGGCCGGCTGTTCTTTCGGCTTCGCGGCCAAGCTCTGCAGTCAGCTGAGTGGCCGCTTATGCCGGCTGCTATTTGGCCGCGTATGCCGGCTGCTATGAGGCCGCCTATGCCGGCTGCTATGTGGCCGCCTATGCCGGCTGCTGGGTGACCGCCCATGCCGGCTGCTGGGTGGCCACCTATGGCAGCTTCTATGTGGCCGCTTGTGCTTTCGGCTGCTATGTGGCCGCCTATGCCGGCTGCTATGTGGCCGCCTATGCCGGCTGCTATGTGGCCGCAAATGCCGGCTGCTATGTGGCCGCCTATGCCGGCTGCTGGGTGGCCGCCTATGCCGGCTGCTGGGTGGCCGCCTATGCCAGCTGCTATGTGGCCGCCTATGCCGGCTGCTGGGTGATCGTCCATGCAGGCTGCTGGGTGGCCGCCTATGGCGGCTTCTATGTGGCCGGCTGTACTTTCGGCTGCGCGTCCAAGCTCTGCAGTCAGCTGAGTTGCCGCCTATGCCGGCTGCTGAGCGGCCGCCTATGCTGGCTGCTATGTGGCCGGCTGTACTTTCGGCTGCGCGGCCAAGCTCTGCAGTCAGCTGAGTGGCCGCCTATGCCGGCTGCTATGTGGCCGCCTATGCCGGCTGCTGAGTGGCCGCCTATGCCGGCTGCTATGTGGCCATCTATGCCGGGTGCTATGTGGCCGGCTGTACTTTCGGCTGCGCGGCCAAGCTCTGCAGTCAGCTGAATGGCCGCCTATGCCGGCTGTTATGTGGCCGCCTATGCCGGCTGCTATGTGGCCGGCTGTACTTTCGGCTGCGCGACCAAGCTCTGCAGTCAGCTGAGTTGCCGCCTATGCCGGCTGCTATGTGGCCGCATATGCCGGCTGCTATGTGGCCGCCAATGCCGGCTGCTATGTGGCCGCCTATGTCAGCTGCTGAGTGGCCGGCTGTACTTTCGGCTGCGCGGCCAAGCTTTGCAGTCAGCTGAGTGGCCGCCTATGCCGGCTGCTATGTGGCCGCCTATGCCGGCTGCTGGGTGGCCGCCTATGCCGGCTGCTATGTGGCCGCCTATGCCGGCCGCTGTGTGGCCGCCTATGCCGGCCGCTGAGTGGCCGCCCATGCCGGCCGCTGAGTGGCGGCTCATGCCGGCTGCTGGGTGGCTTCCTATGCCGGCTGCTATCTGGCAGCCTATGCCGGCTGCTGGGTGACCGCCCATGCCGGCTGCTGGTTGGCCGCCTATGGCGGCTTCTATGTGGCCGGCTGTACTTTCGGCTGCGCGACCAAGCTCTGCAGTCAGCTGAGTGGCCGCCTATGCCGGCTGCTATGTGGCCGCATATGCCGGCTGCTATGTGGCCGCCAATGCCGGCTGCTATGTGGCCGCCTATGTCAGCTGCTGAGTGGCCGGCTGTACTTTCGGCTGCGCGGCCAAGCTTTACAGTCAGCTGAGTGGCCGCCTATGCCGGCTGCTATGTGGCCGCCTATGCCGGCTGCTGGGTGGCCGCCTATGCCGGCTGCTATGTGGCCGCCTGTGCCGGCCGCTGGGTGGCTGCCTATGCCGGCCGCTGTGTGGCCGCCTATGCCGGCCGCTGAGTGGCCGCCCATGCCGACTGCTGGGTGGCGGCTCATGCCGGCTGCTGGGTGGCTTTCTATGCCGGCTGCTATCTGGCAGCCTATGCCGGCTGCTGGGTGACCGCCCATGCCGGCTGCTGGTTGGCCGCCTATGGCGGCTTCTATGTGGCCGGCTGTACTTTCGGCTGCGCGACCAAGCTCTGCAGTCAGCTGAGTGGCCGCCTATGCCGGCTGCTATGTGGCCGCCAATGCCGGCTGCTGAGTGGCCGCCTATGCCGGCTGCTATGTGGCCGCCTATGGCGGCTGCTATCTGGCCGCCTATGCCGGCTGCTATGTGGCCGCCTATGTCGGCTGCTGGGTGGCCGCCTATGCCGGCTGCTGGGTGGCCGCCTATGCCGGCTGCTATGTGGCCGCCTATGCCGGCTGCTATGTGTTCGCCTATGACGGCTGCTGAGTGGCCGCCTATACCGGCTGCTGAGTGGCCGCTTATGCCGGCTGCTGAGCGGCCGCCTATGCTGGCTGCTATGTGGCCGGCTGTTCTTTCGGCTGCGCGGCCAAGCTCTGCAGTCAGCTGAGTGGCCGCCCATGCCGTCTGCTATGTGGCCGCCTATGCCGGGTGCTATGTGGCCGCCTATGGCGGCTATCTGGCCGCCTATGCCGGCTGCTATGTGTCCGCCTATGCCGGCTGCTATGTGGCCGGCTGTACTTTCGGCTGCGCAGCCAAGCTCTGCAGTCAGCTGAGTGGGCGCCTATGCCGGCTGCTATGTGGCCGCCTATGCCGGCTGCTGGGTGGCCGCCTATGCCGGCTGCTATGTGGCCGCCTATGCCGGCCGCTGGGTGGCCGTCTATGCCGGCCGCTGTGTGGCCGCCTATGCCGGCGGCTGGGTGGCCGCCCATGCCGGCTGCTGGGTGGCCGCCCATGCCGGCTGCTGGGTGGCCGCCCATGCCGGCTGCTGGGTGGCCTCCTATGTCGGCTGCTACGTGGCCGCCTATGTCGGCTGCTGGGTGACCGTCCATGCCGGCTGCTGGGTGGCCGCCTATGGCGGCTTCTATGTGGCCGGCTGTACTTTCGGCTGCGCGACCAAGCTCTGCAGTCAGCTGAGTGGTCGCCTATGCCGGCTGCTATGTGGCCGCCTATGCCGGCTGCTATGTGGCCGCCTATGCCGGCTGCTATGTGGCCGCCTATGCCGGCTGCTATGTGGCCGCCTATGCCGGCTGCTGAGCGGCCGCCTATGCTGGCTGCTATGTGGCCGGCTGTTCTTTCGGCTGCGCGGCCAAGCTCTGCAGTCAGCTGAGTGGCCGCTTATGTCGGCTGCTATGTGGCCGGCTGTACTTTTGGCTGCGCAGCCAAGCTCTGCAGTCAGCTGAGTCGCCGCCTATGTCGGCTGCTATGTGGCCGCCTATGCCGGCTGCTATGTGGCCGCCTATGCCGGCTGCTATGTAGCCGCCTATGCCGGCTGCTTGGTGGCCGCCTATGCCGGCTGCTGGGTGGCCGCCTATGCCGGCTGCTATATGGCCGCCTATGCCGGCTGCTATGTGGCCGACTATGCCGGCTGCTATGTGGCCGCCTATGCTGGCTGCTGGGTGGCCGCCTATGCCGGCGGCTGGGTGGCCGCCTATGCCGGCTGCTGGGTGGCCGCCTTTGCCGGCTGCTATGTGGCCGCCTATGCCGGCTGCTGGGTGACAGACCATGCCGGCTGCTGGGTGGCCGCCTATGGCGGCTTCTATGTGGCCGGCTGTACTTTCGGTTGCGCAACCAAGCTCTGCAGTCAGCTGATTGACAGCCTATGCCGGCTGCTGAGCGGCCGCCTATGCTGGCTGCTATGTGACCGGCTGTACTTTCGGCTGCGCGGCCAAGCTCTGCAGTCAGCTGAGTGGCCGACTATGCCGGCTGCTATGTGGCCGCCTATGCCGGGTGCTATGTGGCCGCCTATGCCGGCTGCTATGTGGCCGCCTATGCCGGCTGCTGAGTGGCTGCCTATGCCGGCTGCTATGTGGCCGCCTATGGCGGCTGCTATCTGGCCGCCTATGCCGGCTGCTGAGCGGCCGCCTATGCTGGCTGCTATGTGGCCGGCTGTACTTTCGGCTGCGCGGCCAAGCTCTGCAGTCAGCTGAGTGGCCGCCTATGCTGGCTGCTATGTGGCCGCCAATGCCGGCTGCTGGGTGGCCGCCTATGCCGGCTGCTATGTGGCCACCCATGCCGGCTGCTATGTGGCCGCCTATGCCGGCTGCTATGTGGCCGGCTGTACTTTCAGCTGCGCGGCCAAGCTCTGCAGTCAGCTGAGTGGCCGCCCATGCCGGCTGCTGGGTAACCGCCTATGGCGGCTTCTATGTGGCCGGCTGTACTTTCGGTTGCGCAACCAAGCTCTGCAGTCAGCTGATTGACAGCCTATGCCAGCTGCTGAGCGGCCGCCTATGCTGGCTGCTATGTGGCCGGCTGTACTTTCGGCTGCGCGGCCAAGCTCTGCAGTCAGCTGAGTGGCCGACTATGCCGGCTGCTATGTGGCCGCCTATGCCGGCTGCTATGTGGCCAACATATGCTGGCTGCTATGTGGCCGCCTATCCCGGCTGCTGAGTGGCCGCATATGCCGGCTGCTATGTGGCTGCCTATGCCGGGTGCTATGTTGCCGCCTATGGCAGCTGCTATCTGGCCGTTTATGCCGGCTGCTATGTGGCCGCCTATGCCGGCTGCTGGGTGGCCGCCTATGCCGGCTGCTGGGTGGCCGCCTATGCCAGCTGCTATGTGGCCGCCTATGCCGGCTGCTGGGTGATCGTCCATGCAGGCTGCTGGGTGGCCGCCTATGGCGGCTTCTATGTGGCCGGCTGTACTTTCGGCTGCGCGACCAAGCTCTGCAGTCAGCTGAGTGGCCGCCTATGCCGGCTGCTATGTGGCCGCCTATGCCGGCTGCTATGTGGCCGGCTGTACTTTCGGCTGCGCGGCCAAGCTCTGCAGTCAGCTGAGTGGCCGCCTATGCTGGCTGCTATGTGGCCGCCAATGCCGGCTGCTGGGTGGCCGCCTATGCCGGCTGCTATGTGGCCGCCTATGCCGGCTGCTGAGTGGCCGCCTATGCCGGCCGCTGTGTGGCCGCCTATGCCGGCCGCTGGGTGGCCGCCCATGCCGGCTGCTGGGTGGCCGCCCATGCCGGCTGCTGGGTGGCCTCCTATGCCGGCTGCTATGTGGCCGCCTATGGTGGCTGCTATCTGGCAGCCTATGCCGGCTGCTATGTGGCCGCCTATACCGGCTGCTGGGTGACCGCCCATGCCAGCTGCTGGGTGGCCGCCTATGGCGGCTTCTATGTTGCCGGCTGTTCTTTCGGCTGCGCGGCCAAGCTCTGCAGTCAGCTGAGTGGTCGCTTATGCCGGCTGCTATGTGGCCGCCTATGCCGGCTGCTATGTGGCCGCCTATGCCGGCTGCTATGTGGCCGGCTGTACTTTTGGCTGCGCGGCCAAGCTCTGCAGTCAGCTGAGTGGCCGCCTATGCCGGCTGCTATGTGGCCGCCTATGCTGGCTGCTATGTGGCCGCCTATGCCGGCTGCTATGTGGCCGCCTATGCCGGCTGCTATGTGGCCGCCTATGCCGGCTGCTGGGTGGCCGCCTATGCCGGCTGCTGGGTGGTCGCCTATGCCGGCAGCTATGTGGCCGCCTATGCCGGCTGCTATGTGTCCGCCTATGACGGCTGCTGAGTGCCTGCCTATACCGGCTGCTGAGTGGCCGCCTATGCCGGCTGCTGAGCGGCCGCCTATGCTGGCTGTTATGTGGCCGGCTGTTCTTTCGGCTGCGCGGCCAAGCTCTGCAGTCAGCTGAGTGGCTGCCTTTGCCGGCTACTATATGGCCGCCTATGCCGGCTGATATGTGGCCGCCTATGCCGGCTGATATGTGGCCGCCTATGCCGGCTGCTATGTGGCCGACTATGCCGGCTGCTATGGGGCCGGCTGTATTTTCGGCTGCGCGGCCAAGCTCTGCAGTCAGCTGAGTGGCCGCCTATGCCGGCCGCTATGTGGCCGCCTATGCCGGCTGCTATGTGGCCGACTATGCCGGCCGCTATGTGGCCACCTATGCCGGATGCTATGTGGCCGCCTATGCCGGCTGCTATGTGGCCGGCTGTACTTTCAGCTGCGCGGCCAAGCTCTGCAGTCAGCTGAGTGGCCGCCTATGACGGCTGCTATGTGGCCGCCTATGCCGGCTGCTATGTGGCCGCCTATGCCAACTGCTATGTGGCCGCCTATGCCGGCTGCTATGTAGCCGCCTATGCCGGCTGCTGGGTGGCCGCCTATGCCGGCTGCTGGGTGGCCGCCTATGCCGGCCGCTGGGTGGCCGCCTATGCCGGCCGCTATGTGGCCGACTATGCCGTCTGCTATGTGGCCTCCTATGCCGGCTGCTATGTGGCCGCCTATGGCGGCTGCTATCTGGCAGCCTATGCCAGCTGCTATGTGGCCGCCTATGCCGGCTGCTGGGTGACCGCCCATGCCGGCTGCTGGGTGGCCGCCTATGGCGGCTTCTATGTGGCCGGCTGTACTTTCGGCTGCGCGACCAAGCTCTGCAGTCAGCTGAGTGGCCGCCTATGTCGGCTGCTATGTGGCCGCCTATGCCAGCTGCTATGTGGCCGCCTATGCCGGCTGCTGAGCGGCCGCCTATGCTGGCTGCTATGTGGCCGGCTGTTCTTTCGGCTTCGCGGCCAAGCTCTGCAGTCAGCTGAGTGGCCGCTTATGCCGGCTGCTATTTGGCCGCGTATGCCGGCTGCTATGAGGCCGCCTATGCCGGCTGCTATGTGGCCGCCTATGCCGGCTGCTGGGTGACCGCCCATGCCGGCTGCTGGGTGGCCGCCTATGGCAGCTTCTACGTGGCCGGCTGTACGTTCGGCTGCTATGTGGCCGCGTATGCCGGCTGCTATGTGGCCGCCTATGCCGGCTGCTATGTGGCCGCCTATGCCGGCTGCTATGTGGCCGCAAATGCCGGCTGCTATGTGGCCGCCTATGCCGGCTGCTGGGTGGCCGCCTATGCCGGCTGCTATGTGGCCGCCTATGCCGGCTGCTGGGTGATCGTCCATGCAGGCTGCTGGGTGGCCGCCTATGGCGGCTTCTATGTGGCCGGCTGCACTTTCGGCTGCGCGACCAAGCTCTGCAGTCAGCTGAGTGGCCGCCTATGCCGGCTGCTGAGCGGCCGCCTATGCTGGCTGCTATGTGACCGGCTGTACTTTCGGCTGCGCGGCCAAGCTCTGCAGTCAGCTGAGTGGCCGCCTATGCCGGCTGCTATGTGGCCACCTATGCCGGCTGCTGAGTGGCCGCCTATGCCGGCTGCTATGTGGCCGCCTATGCCGGGTGCTATGTGGCCGCCTATGGCGGCTGCTATCTTGCCGCCTATGCCGGCTGCTATGTGGCCGCCTATGCCGGCTGCTATGTGGCCGGCTGTACTTTCGGCTGCGCGGCCAAGCTCTGCAGTCAGCTGAGTGGCCGCCTATGACGGCTGCTATGTGGCCGCATATGCCGGCTGCTATGTGGCCGCCTATGCCGGCTGCTGAGTGGCCGCCTATGCCGGCTGCTATGTGGCCGCCTATGGCGGCTGCTATCTGGCCGCCTATGCCGGCTGCTATGTGGCCGCCTATGCCGGCTGCTATGTGGCCGGCTGTACTTTCGGCTGCGCGGCCAAGCTCTGCAGTCAGCTGAGTGGCCGCCTATGCCGGCTGCTATGTGGCCGCCTATGCCGGCTGCTATGTGGCCGCCTATGCCAGCTGCTGAGTGGCCGGCTGTACTTTCGGCTGCGCGGCCAAGCTCTGCAGTCAGCTGAGTGGCCGCCTATGCCGGCCGCTGGGTGGCCGCCTATGCCGGCCGCTGGGTGGCCGCCTATGCCGGCCGCTATGTGGCCGCCTATGCCGGCCGCTGGGTGGCCGCCCATGCCGGCCGCTGGGTGGCCGCTCATGCCGGCTGCTGGGTGGCCTCCAATGCCGGCTGCTATGTGGCCGCCTATGGCGGCTGCTATCTGGCAGCCTATGCCGGCTGCTATGTGGCCGCCTATGCCGGCTGCTGGGTGACCGCCCATGCCGGCTGCTGGGTGGCCGCCTATGGCGGCTTCTATGTGGCCGGCCGTACTTTCGGCTGCGCGACCAAGCCCTGCAGTCAGCTGAGTGGCCGCCTATGCCGGCTGCTATGTGGCCACCTATGCCGGCTGCTATGTGGCCACCTATGCCGGCTGCTATGTGGCCGGCTGTACTTTCAGCTGCGCGGCCAAGCTCTGCAGTCAGCTGAGTGGCCGCCTATGCCGGCTGCTATGTGGCCGCCTATGCCGGCTGCTATGTGGCCGCCTATGCCAACTGCTATGTGGCCGCCTATGTCGGCTGCTGGACGGCCGCCTATTCCGGCTGCTGAGCGGCCGCCTATGCCGGCTGCTGGGCGGCCGCCTATGTCGGCTGCTGGACGGCCGCCTATGCCGGCTGCTGGGTGGCCGCCTATGCCGGCTGCTGGGTGGCCGCCTATGCCGGCGGCTGGGTGGCCGCCTATGCCGGCGGCTGGGTGGCCGCCTATGACGGCTGCTGTTCGGCCGCCTATTCCGGCTGCTGAGCGGCCGCCTATGCCGGCTGCTGGACGGCCGCCTATGACGGCTGCTGGACGGCCGCCTTTGCCGGCTTTTGTTCGGCCTCCTATGTCGGCTGCTGGACGGCCGCCTATGTCGGCTGCTGGACGGCCGCCTATGTCGGCTGCTGGACGGCGGCCTATGCCGGCTGCTGGGTGGCCTCCTATGCCGGCTGCTGGGTGGCCCCCTATGTCGGCAGCTGGGTGGCCGCCTATGCCGGCCGCTGTTTGGCCGCCTATGCCGGCCGCTGTTTAGCCGCCTATGCCAGCTGCTGGACGGCAGCCTCTGACGGCTGCTGGACGGCAGCCTCTGACGGCTGCTGGACGGCCGCCTATGCCGGCTGCTTTTCGGCCGCCTATGATGGCTGCTGTTTGGCCATCTATGCCGGCTGCTGGACGGCCGCCTATGCAGGCTGCTGGGTGGCCGCCAATGCCGGCTGCTGGGAGGCCGCATATGCCGGCTGCTGGGATGCCGCCTATGCCCGCTGCTGGGAGGCCGCCTATGCCGGCTGCTGGGTGGCCGCCGATGCCGGCTGCTGTTTGGCCGCCTATGCCGACTGCTGTTTGGCCGCATATGTCGGCTGCTGGGTGGCCGCCTATGCCGGCTGCTGTTCGGCCGCCTATGCTGGCTGCTGGGTGGCCTCCTATGACGGCTGCTGGGTGGCCGCCAATGACGGCTGCTGGGTGGCCGCCTATGCCGGCTGCTTTTTGGCCGCCTATGCCGGCTGCTGGGTGGCCGACTATGCCGGCTTCTGTTCGGCCGCCTATGTAGGCTGCTGGACGGCCGCCTATGACTGCTGCTCTTCGGCCGCCTATTCCGGCTGCAGTTTGGCCGCCTATGTCAGCTGCTGGGCGGCCGCCTATGCCGGCTGCTGGGTGGCCGCCATTGCCGGCTGCTGGGAGGCCGCATATGCCGGCTGCTGGGATGCCGCCTATGTCGGCTGCTGGGTGGCCGACGATGCCGGCTGCTGTTTGGCCGCCTATGCCGACTGCTGGGTGGCCTCCTATGACGGCTGCTGGGTGGCCGCCAATGACGGCTGCTGGGTGGCCGCCTATGCCGGCCGCTGTTTGGCCACCTATGTCGGCTGCTGAGCGGCCGCCTATGCCGGCTGCTGGGTGGCCTCCTATGACGACTGCTGGGTGGCCGCCTATGACGGCCGCTGTTTGGCCGCCTATGTCGGTTGCTGGACGGCTGCCTATTCCGGCTGCTGAGCGGCCGCCTATGCCGGCTGCTGGGCGGCCGCCTATGTCGGCTGCTGGACGGCGGCCTATTTCGGCTGCTGTTTGGCCGCCTATGCCGGCTGCTTTTTGGCCGCCTATGCCGGCTGCTGGGTGGCCGCCTATGCCGGCTTCTGTTCGGCCGCCTATGACGGCTGCTGTTCGGCCGCCTATTCCAGCTGCAGTTTGGCCGCCTATGTCAGCTGCTGGGCGGCCGCCTATGCCGGCTGCTGTTTGGCCGCCTATGCCGGCTGCTGTTTGGCCGCCTATGTCGGCAGCTAGGTGGCCGCCTATGCCGGCCGCTGTTTAGCCGCCTATGCCGGCCGCTGTTTGGCCGCCTATGCCAGCTGTTGGACGGCAGCCTCTGACGGCTGCTGGACGGCAGCCTCTGACGGCTGCTGGACGGCCGCCTATGCCGGCTGCTTTTCGGCCGCCTATGATGGCTGCTGTTTGGCCGTCTATGCCGGCTGCTGGACGGCCGCATATGCCGGCTGCTGGGTGGCCGCCTATTCCGGCTGCTGGGAGGCCGCATATGCCGGCTGCTGGGATGCCGCCTATGCCGGCTGCTGGGAGGCCGCCTATGCCGGCTGCTGGGTGGCCACCGATGCCGGCTGCTGTTTGGCCGCCTATGCCGACTGCTGTTTGGCCGCATATGTCGGCTGCTGGGTGGCCGCCTATGCCGGCTGCTGTTCGGCCGCCTATGCTGGCTGCTGGGTGGCCTCCTATGACGGCTGCTGGGTGGCCGCCAATGACGGCTGCTGGGTGGCCGCCTATGCCGGCTGCTTTTTGGCCGCCTATGCCGGCTGCTGGGTGGCCGCCTATGCCGGCTTCTGTTCGGCCGCCTATGTAGGCTGCTGGATGGCCGCCTATGACGGCTGCTGTTCGGCCGCCTATTCCGGCTGCAGTTTGGCCGCCTATGTCAGCTGCTGGGTGGCCGCCTATGCCGGCTGCTGGGTAGCCGCCAATGCCGGCTGCTGGGAGGCCGCATATGCCGGCTGCTGGGATGCCGCCTATGCCGGCTGCTGGACGGCCGCCTATGCCGGCTGCGGCTGCTGGGTGGCCGCCGATGCCGGCTGCTGTTTGGCCGCCTATGCCGACTGCTGGGTGGCCTCCTATGACGGCTGCTGGGTGGCCTCCAATGACGGCTGCTGGGTGGCCGCCTATGCCGGCCGCTGTTTGGCCGCCTATGTCGGCTGCTGGACGGCTGCCTATGACGGCTGCTGGGTGGCCGCCTATGCCGGCTGCTGTTTGGCCACATATGTCGGCTGCTGGACGGCCGGCTATGACGGCTGCTGGGTGGCCGCCTATTACGGCCGCTGGATGGCCGGCTATGCCGGCTGCTGGGAGGCCGCATTAGCCGGCTGCTGGGAGGCCGCCTATGCTGGCTGCTGGGTGGCCGCCGATGCCGGCTGCTGTTTGGCAGCCTATGCCGCCTGCTGTTGGGCCGCATAAGTCGGCTGCTGGGTGGCCGCCTATGCCGGCTGCTGGGTGGCCGCCTATGTCGGCTGCTGGGAGGCCGCATATGCCGGCTGCTGGGATGCCGCCTATGCCGGCTGCTGGGAGGCCGCATATGCCGGCTGCTGGGATGCCGCCTATGCCCGCTGCTGGGAGGCCGCCTATGCCGGCTGCTGGGTGGCCGCCGATGCCGGCTGCTGTTTGGCCGCCTATGCCAACTGCTGTTTGGCCGCATATGTCGGCTGCTGGGTGGCCGCCTATGCCGGCTGCTGTTCGGCCGCCTATGCTGGCTGCTGGGTGGCCTCCTATGACGGCTGCTGGGTGGCCGCCAATGACGGCTGCTGGGTGGCCGCCTATGCCGGCTGCTTTTTGGCCGCCTATGCCGGCTGCTGGGTGGCCGACTATGCCGGCTTCTGTTCGGCCGCCTATGTAGGCTGCTGGACGGCCGCCTATGACTGCTGCTCTTCGGCCGCCTATTCCGGCTGCAGTTTGGCCGCCTATGTCAGCTGCTGGGCGGCCGCCTATGCCGGCTGCTGGGTGGCCGCCAATGCCGGCTGCTGGGAGGCCGCATATGCCGGCTGCTGGGATGCCGCCTATGTCGGCTGCTGGGTGGCCGACGATGCCGGCTGCTGTTTGGCCGCCTATGCCGACTGCTGGGTGGCCTCCTATGACGGCTGCTGGGTGGCCGCCAATGACGGCTGCTGGGTGGCCGCCTATGCCGGCCGCTGTTTGGCCACCTATGTCGGCTGCTGAGCGGCCGCCTATGCCGGCTGCTGGGTGGCCTCCTATGACGACTGCTGGGTGGCCGCCTATGACGGCCGCTGTTTGGCCGCCTATGTCGGTTGCTGGACGGCTGCCTATTCCGGCTGCTGAGCGGCCGCCTATGCCGGCTGCTGGGCGGCCGCCTATGTCGGCTGCTGGACGGCGGCCTATTTCGGCTGCTGTTTGGCCGCCTATGCCGGCTGCTTTTTGGCCGCCTATGCCGGCTGCTGGGTGGCCGCCTATGCCGGCTTCTGTTCGGCCGCCTATGACGGCTGCTGTTCGGCCGCCTATTCCAGCTGCAGTTTGGCCGCCTATGTCAGCTGCTGGGCGGCCGCCTATGCCGGCTGCTGTTTGGCCGCCTATGCCGGCTGCTGTTTGGCCGCCTATGTCGGCAGCTAGGTGGCCGCCTATGCCGGCCGCTGTTTAGCCGCCTATGCCGGCCGCTGTTTGGCCGCCTATGCCAGCTGTTGGACGGCAGCCTCTGACGGCTGCTGGACGGCAGCCTCTGACGGCTGCTGGACGGCCGCCTATGCCGGCTGCTTTTCGGCCGCCTATGATGGCTGCTGTTTGGCCGTCTATGCCGGCTGCTGGACGGCCGCATATGCCGGCTGCTGGGTGGCCGCCTATTCCGGCTGCTGGGAGGCCGCATATGCCGGCTGCTGGGATGCCGCCTATGCCGGCTGCTGGGAGGCCGCCTATGCCGGCTGCTGGGTGGCCACCGATGCCGGCTGCTGTTTGGCCGCCTATGCCGACTGCTGTTTGGCCGCATATGTCGGCTGCTGGGTGGCCGCCTATGCCGGCTGCTGTTCGGCCGCCTATGCTGGCTGCTGGGTGGCCTCCTATGACGGCTGCTGGGTGGCCGCCAATGACGGCTGCTGGGTGGCCGCCTATGCCGGCTGCTTTTTGGCCGCCTATGCCGGCTGCTGGGTGGCCGCCTATGCCGGCTTCTGTTCGGCCGCCTATGTAGGCTGCTGGATGGCCGCCTATGACGGCTGCTGTTCGGCCGCCTATTCCGGCTGCAGTTTGGCCGCCTATGTCAGCTGCTGGGTGGCCGCCTATGCCGGCTGCTGGGTAGCCGCCAATGCCGGCTGCTGGGAGGCCGCATATGCCGGCTGCTGGGATGCCGCCTATGCCGGCTGCTGGACGGCCGCCTATGCCGGCTGCGGCTGCTGGGTGGCCGCCGATGCCGGCTGCTGTTTGGCCGCCTATGCCGACTGCTGGGTGGCCTCCTATGACGGCTGCTGGGTGGCCTCCAATGACGGCTGCTGGGTGGCCGCCTATGCCGGCCGCTGTTTGGCCGCCTATGTCGACTGCTGGACGGCTGCCTATGACGGCTGCTGGGTGGCCGCCTATGCCGGCTGCTGTTTGGCCACATATGTCGGCTGCTGGACGGCCGGCTATGACGGCTGCTGGGTGGCCGCCTATTACGGCCGCTGGATGGCCGGCTATGCCGGCTGCTGGGAGGCCGCATTAGCCGGCTGCTGGGAGGCCGCCTATGCTGGCTGCTGGGTGGCCGCCGATGCCGGCTGCTGTTTGGCAGCCTATGCCGCCTGCTGTTGGGCCGCATAAGTCGGCTGCTGGGTGGCCGCCTATGCCGGCTGCTGGGTGGCCGCCTATGTCGGCTGCTGGGAGGCCGCATATGCCGGCTGCTGGGATGCCGCCTATGCCGGCTGCTGGGAGGCCGCCTATGCCGGCTGCTGGGTGGCTGCCGATGCCGGCTGCTGTTTGGCCGCCTATGCCGACTGCTGTTTGGCCGCATATGTCGGCTGATGGGTGGCCGCCTATGCCGGCTGCTGTTCGGCCGCCTATGCTGGCTGCTGAGTGGCCTCCTATGACGGCTGCTGGGTGGCCGCTTTTGCCGGCCGCTGTTTGGCCGCCTATGTCGGCTGCTGGACGGCTGCCTATGACGTCTGCTGGGTGGCCGCCTATGCCATCTGCTGATCGGCCGCCTATGCCGGCTATTGAGCGGCCGCCTATTTCGGCTGCTGACCGGCCGCCTATGCCGGCTGCTGACCGGCCGCCTATGCCGGCTGCTGGGAGGCCGCCTATGCCGGCTGCTGGGTGGCCGCCGATGCCGGCTGCTGTTTGGCAGCCTATGCCGGCTGCTGTTTGGCGGCCTATGACGGCTGCTGTTTGGCCGCATATGTCGGCTGCTGGACGGCCGGCTATGACGGCTGCTGGGTGGCCACCTATTACGGCTGCTGGATGGCTGGCTATGCCGGCTGCTGGGAGGCCGCATTTGCCGGCTGCTGGGAGGCCGCCTATGCCGGCTGCTGGGTGGCCGCCGATGCCGGCTGCTGTTGGGCAGCCTATGCCGGCTGCTGTTGGGCCGCATAAGTCGGCTGCTGGGTGGCCGCATAAGTTGGCTGCTGGGTGGCCGCCTATGCCGGCTGCTGTTCGGCCGCCTATGCTGGCCGCTGGGTGGCCTCCTATGCCGGCGGATGGGTGGCCGCCTATGCCGGCGGCTGGGTGGCCGCCTATGACGGCTGCTGTTCGGCCGCCTATTCCGGCTGCTGAGCGGCCGCCTATGCCGGCTGCTGGACGGCCGCCTATGACGGCTGCTGGACGGCCGCCTTTGCCGGCTTCTGTTCGGCCTCCTATGTCGGCTGCTGGACGGCCGCCTATGTCGGCTGCTGGACGGCCGCCTATGTCGGCTGCTGGACGGCCGCCTATGCCGGCTGCTGGGTGGCCGCCTATGCCGGCTGCTGGGTGGCCCCCTATGCCAGCTGCTGGGCGGCCGCCTATGTCGGCTGCTGGACGGCTGCCTATGACGGCTGCTGGACGGCCGCCTATGTCAGCTGCTGGGCGGCCTCCTATGCCGGCCGCTGTTTGGCCGCCTATGTCGGCAGCTGGGTGGCCGCCTATGCCGGCCGCTGTTTGGCCGCCTATGCCGGCCGCTGTTTAGCCGCCTATGCCAGCTGCTGGACGGCAGCCTCTGACGGCTGCTGGACGGCAGCCTCTGACGGCTGCTGGACGGCCGCCTATGCCAGCTGCTTTTCGGCCGCCTATGATGGCTGCTGTTTGGCCGTCTATGCCGGCTGCTGGACGGCCGCCTATGCAGGCTGCTGGGTGGCCGCCAATGCCGGCTGCTGGGAGGCCGCATATGCCGGCTGCTGGGATGCCGCCTATGCCCGCTGCTGGGAGGCCGCCTATGCCGGCTGCTGGGTGGCCGCCAATGCCGGCTGCTGTTTGGCCGCCTATGCCGACTGCTGTTTGGCCGCATATGTCGGCTGCTGGGTGGCCGCCTATGCCGGCTGCTGTTCGGCCGCCTATGCTGGCTGCTGGGTGGCCTCCTATGACGGCTGCTGGGTGGCCGCCAATGACGGCTGCTGGGTGGCCGCCTATGCCGGCTGCTTTTTGGCCGCCTATGCCGGCTGCTGGGTGGCCGACTATGCCGGCTTCTGTTCGGCCGCCTATGTAGGCTGCTGGACGGCCGCCTATGACGGCTGCTCTTCGGCCGCCTATTCCGGCTGCAGTTTGGCCGCCTATGTCAGCTGCTGGGCGGCCGCCTATGCCGGCTGCTGGGTGGCCGCCAATGCCGGCTGCTGGGAGGCCGCATATGCCGGCTGCTGGGATGCCGCCTATGTCGGCTGCTGGGTGGCCGACGATGCCGGCTGCTGTTTGGCCGCCTATGCCGACTGCTGGGTGGCCTCCTATGACGGCTGCTGGGTGGCCGCCAATGACGGCTGCTGGGTGGCCGCCTATGCCGGCCGCTGTTTGGCCGCCTATGTCGGCTGCTGAGCGGCCGCCTATGCCGGCTGCTGGGTGGCCTCCTATGACGACTGCTGGGTGGCCGCCTATGACGGCCGCTGTTTGGCCGCCTATGTCGGTTGCTGGACGGCTGCCTATTCCGGCTGCTGAGCGGCCGCCTATGCCGGCTGCTGGGCGGCCGCCTATGTCGGCTGCTGGACGGCGGCCTATTTCGGCTGCTGTTTGGCCGCCTATGCCGGCTGCTTTTTGGCCGCCTATGCCGGCTGCTGGGTGGCCGCCTATGCCGGCTTCTGTTCGGCCGCCTATGTAGGCTGCTGGACGGCCGCCTATGACGGCTGCTGTTCGGCCGCCTATTCCAGCTGCAGTTTGGCCGCCTATGTCAGCTGCTGGGCGGCCGCCTATGCCGGCTGCTGTTTGGCCGCCTATGCCGGCTGCTGTTTGGCCGCCTATGTCGGCAGCTAGGTGGCCGCCTATGCCGGCCGCTGTTTGGCCGCCTATGCCGGCCGCTGTTTGGCCGCCTATGCCGGCCGCTGTTTGGCCGCCTATGCCAGCTGTTGGACGGCAGCCTCTGACGGCTGCTGGACGGCAGCCTCTGACGGCTGCTGGACGGCCGCCTATGCCGGCTGCTTTTTGGCCGCCTATGATGGCTGCTGTTTGGCCGTCTATGCCGGCTGCTGGACGGCCGCATATGCCGGCTGCTGGGAGGCCGCCTATGCCAGCTGCTGGGTGGCCGCCGATGCCGGCTGCTGTTTGGCCGCCTATGCCGACTGCTGTTTGGCCGCATATGTCGGCTGCTGGGTGGCCGCCTATGCCGGCTGCTGTTCGGCCGCCTATGCTGGCTGCTGGGTGGCCTCCTATGACGGCTGCTGGGTGGCCGCCAATGACGGCTGCTGGGTGGCCGCCTATGCCGGCTGCTTTTTGGCCGCCTATGCCGGCTGCTGGGTGGCCGCCTATGCCGGCTTCTGTTCGGCCGCCTATGTAGGCTGCTGGACGGCCGCCTATGACGGCTGCTGTTCGGCCGCCTATGATGGCTGCTGTTTGGCCGTCTATGCCGGCTGCTGGACGGCCGCATATGCCGGCTGCTGGGTGGCCGCCTATTCCGGCTGCTGGGAGGCCGCATATGCCGGCTGCTGGGATGCCGCCTATGCCGGCTGCTGGGAGGCCGCCTATGCCGGCTGCTGGGTGGCCGCCGATGCCGGCTGCTGTTTGGCCGCCTATGCCGACTGCTGTTTGGCCGCATATGTCGGCTGCTGGGTGGCCGCCTATGCCGGCTGCTGTTCGGCCGCCTATGCTGGCTGCTGGGTGGCCTCCTATGACGGCTGCTGGGTGGCTGCCAATGACGGCTGCTGGGTGGCCGCCTATGCCGGCTGCTTTTTGGCCGCCTATGCCGGCTGCTGGGTGGCCGCCTATGCCGGCTTCTGTTCGGCCGCCTATGTAGGCTGCTGGACGGCCGCCTATGACGGCTGCTGTTCGGCCGCCTATTCCGGCTGCAGTTTGGCCGCCTATGTCAGCTGCTGGGTGGCCGCCTATGCCGGCTGCTGGGTAGCCGCCAATGCCGGCTGCTGGGAGGCCGCATATGCCAGCTGCTGGGATGCCGCCTATGCCGGCTGCTGGACGGCCGCCTATGCCGGCTGCGGCTGCTGGGTGGCCGCCGATGCCGGCTGCTGTTTGGCCGCCTATGCCGACTGCTGGGTGGCCTCCTATGACGGCTGCTGGGTGGCCTCCAATGACGGCTGCTGGGTGGCCGCCTATGCCGGCCGCTGTTTGGCCGCCTATGTCGGCTGCTGGACGGCTGCCTATGACGGCTGCTGGGTGGCCGCCTATGCCGGCTGCTGTTTGGCCGCATATGTCGGCTGCTGGACGGCCGGCTATGACGGCTGCTGGGTGGCCGCCTATTACGGCCGCTGGATGGCCGGCTATGCCGGCTGCTGGGAGGCCGCATTAGCCGGCTGCTGGGAGGCCGCCTATGCTGGCTGCTGGGTGGCCGCCGATGCCGGCTGCTGTTTGGCCGCCTATGTCGGCTGCTGGACGGCTGCCTATGACGTCTGCTGGGTGGCCGCCTATGCCATCTGCTGATCGGCCGCCTATGCCGGCTATTGAGCGGCCGCCTATTTCGGCTGCTGACCGGCCGCCTATGCCGGCTGCTGACCGGCCGCCTATGCCGGCTGCTGGGAGGCCGCCTATGCCGGCTGCTGGGTGGCCGCCGATGCCGGCTGCTGTTTGGCAGCCTATGCCGGCTGCTGTTTGGCGGCCTATGACGGCTGCTGTTTGGCCGCATATGTCGGCTGCTGGACGGCCGGCTATCACGGCTGCTGGGTGGCCACCTATTACGGCTGCTGGATGGCTGGCTATGCCGGCTGCTGGGAGGCCGCATTTGCCGGCTGCTGGGAGGCCGCCTATGCCGGCTGCTGGGTGGCCGCCGATGCCGGCTGCTGTTGGGCAGCCTATGCCGGCTGCTGTTGGGCCGCATAAGTCGGCTGCTGGGTGGCCGCATAAGTTGGCTGCTGGGTGGCCGCCTATGCCGGCTGCTGTTCGGCCGCCTATGCTGGCCGCTGGGTGGCCTCCTATGCCGGCGGATGGGTGGCCGCCTATGCCGGCGGCTGGGTGGCCGCCTATGACGGCTGCTGTTCGGCCGCCTATTCCGGCTGCTGAGCGGCCGCCTATGCCGGCTGCTGGACGGCCGCCTATGACGGCTGCTGGACGGCCGCCTTTGCCGGCTTCTGTTCGGCCTCCTATGTCGGCTGCTGGACGGCCGCCTATGTCGGCTGCTGGACGGCCGCCTATGTCGGCTGCTGGACGGCCGCCTATGCCGGCTGCTGGGTGGCCGCCTATGCCGGCTGCTGGGTGGCCCCCTATGCCAGCTGCTGGGCGGCCGCCTATGTCGGCTGCTGGACGGCTGCCTATGACGGCTGCTGGACGGCCGCCTATGTCAGCTGCTGGGCGGCCTCCTATGCCGGCCGCTGTTTGGCCGCCTATGTCGGCAGCTGGGTGGCCGCCTATGCCGGCCGCTGTTTGGCCGCCTATGCCGGCCGCTGTTTAGCCGCCTATGCCAGCTGCTGGACGGCAGCCTCTGACGGCTGCTGGACGGCAGCCTCTGACGGCTGCTGGACGGCCGCCTATGCCAGCTGCTTTTCAGCCGCCTATGATGGCTGCTGTTTGGCCGTCTATGCCGGCTGCTGGACGGCCGCCTATGCAGGCTGCTGGGTGGCCGCCAATGCCGGCTGCTGGGAGGCCGCATATGCCGGCTGCTGGGATGCCGCCTATGCCCGCTGCTGGGAGGCCGCCTATGCCGGCTGCTGGGTGGCCGCCAATGCCGGCTGCTGTTTGGCCGCCTATGCCGACTGCTGTTTGGCCGCATATGTCGGCTGCTGGGTGGCCGCCTATGCCGGCTGCTGTTCGGCCGCCTATGCTGGCTGCTGGGTGGCCTCCTATGACGGCTGCTGGGTGGCCGCCAATGACGGCTGCTGGGTGGCCGCCTATGCCGGCTGCTTTTTGGCCGCCTATGCCGGCTGCTGGGTGGCCGACTATGCCGGCTTCTGTTCGGCCGCCTATGTAGGCTGCTGGACGGCCGCCTATGACGGCTGCTCTTCGGCCGCCTATTCCGGCTGCAGTTTGGCCGCCTATGTCAGCTGCTGGGCGGCCGCCTATGCCGGCTGCTGGGTGGCCGCCAATGCCGGCTGCTGGGAGGCCGCATATGCCGGCTGCTGGGATGCCGCCTATGTCGGCTGCTGGGTGGCCGACGATGCCGGCTGCTGTTTGGCCGCCTATGCCGACTGCTGGGTGGCCTCCTATGACGGCTGCTGGGTGGCCGCCAATGACGGCTGCTGGGTGGCCGCCTATGCCGGCCGCTGTTTGGCCGCCTATGTCGGCTGCTGAGCGGCCGCCTATGCCGGCTGCTGGGTGGCCTCCTATGACGACTGCTGGGTGGCCGCCTATGACGGCCGCTGTTTGGCCGCCTATGTCGGTTGCTGGACGGCTGCCTATGCCGGCTGCTGAGCGGCCGCCTATGTCGGCTGCTGGACGGCGGCCTATTTCGGCTGCTGTTTGGCCGCCTATGCCGGCTGCTTTTTGGCCGCCTATGCCGGCTGCTGGGTGGCCGCCTATGCCGGCTTCTGTTCGGCCGCCTATGTAGGCTGCTGGACGGCCGCCTATGACGGCTGCTGTTCGGCCGCCTATTCCAGCTGCAGTTTGGCCGCCTATGTCAGCTGCTGGGCGGCCGCCTATGCCGGCTGCTGTTTGGCCGCCTATGCCGGCTGCTGTTTGGCCGCCTATGTCGGCAGCTAGGTGGCCGCCTATGCCGGCCGCTGTTTGGCCGCCTATGCCGGCCGCTGTTTGGCCGCCTATGCCGGCCGCTGTTTGGCCGCCTATGCCAGCTGTTGGACGGCAGCCTCTGACGGCTGCTGGACGGCAGCCTCTGACGGCTGCTGGACGGCCGCCTATGCCGGCTGCTTTTTGGCCGCCTATGATGGCTGCTGTTTGGCCGTCTATGCCGGCTGCTGGACGGCCGCATATGCCGGCTGCTGGGAGGCCGCCTATGCCAGCTGCTGGGTGGCCGCCGATGCCGGCTGCTGTTTGGCCGCCTATGCCGACTGCTATTTGGCCGCATATGTCGGCTGCTGGGTGGCCGCCTATGCCGGCTGCTGTTCGGCCGCCTATGCTGGCTGCTGGGTGGCCTCCTATGACGGCTGCTGGGTGGCCGCCAATGACGGCTGCTGGGTGGCCGCCTATGCCGGCTGCTTTTTGGCCGCCTATGCCGGCTGCTGGGTGGCCGCCTATGCCGGCTTCTGTTCGGCCGCCTATGTAGGCTGCTGGACGGCCGCCTATGACGGCTGCTGTTCGGCCGCCTATGATGGCTGCTGTTTGGCCGTCTATGCCGGCTGCTGGACGGCCGCATATGCCGGCTGCTGGGTGGCCGCCTATTCCGGCTGCTGGGAGGCCGCATATGCCGGCTGCTGGGATGCCGCCTATGCCGGCTGCTGGGAGGCCGCCTATGCCGGCTGCTGGGTGGCCGCCGATGCCGGCTGCTGTTTGGCCGCCTATGCCGACTGCTGTTTGGCCGCATATGTCGGCTGCTGGGTGGCCGCCTATGCCGGCTGCTGTTCGGCCGCCTATGCTGGCTGCTGGGTGGCCTCCTATGACGGCTGCTGGGTGGCTGCCAATGACGGCTGCTGGGTGGCCGCCTATGCCGGCTGCTTTTTGGCCGCCTATGCCGGCTGCTGGGTGGCCGCCTATGCCGGCTTCTGTTCGGCCGCCTATGTAGGCTGCTGGACGGCCGCCTATGACGGCTGCTGTTCGGCCGCCTATTCCGGCTGCAGTTTGGCCGCCTATGTCAGCTGCTGGGTGGCCGCCTATGCCGGCTGCTGGGTAGCCGCCAATGCCGGCTGCTGGGAGGCCGCATATGCCGGCTGCTGGGATGCCGCCTATGCCGGCTGTTGGACGGCCGCCTATGCCGGCTGCGGCTGCTGGGTGGCCGCCGATGCCGGCTGCTGTTTGGCCGCCTATGCCGACTGCTGGGTGGCCTCCTATGACGGCTGCTGGGTGGCCTCCAATGACGGCTGCTGGGTGGCCGCCTATGCCGGCCGCTGTTTGGCCGCCTATGTCGGCTGCTGGACGGCTGCCTATGACGGCTGCTGGGTGGCCGCCTATGCCGGCTGCTGTTTGGCCACATATGTCGGCTGCTGGACGGCCGGCTATGACGGCTGCTGGGTGGCCGCCTATTACGGCCGCTGGATGGCCGGCTATGCCGGCTGCTGGGAGGCCGCATTAGCCGGCTGCTGGGAGGCCGCCTATGCTGGCTGCTGGGTGGCCGCCGATGCCGGCTGCTGTTTGGCAGCCTATGCCGCCTGCTGTTGGGCCGCATAAGTCGGCTGCTGGGTGGCCGCCTATGTCGGCTGCTGGGAGGCCGCATATGCCGGCTGCTGGGATGCCGCCTATGCCGGCTGCTGGGAGGCCGCCTATGCCGGCTGCTGGGTGGCCGCCGATGCCGGCTGCTGTTTGGCCGCCTATGCCGACTGCTGTTTGGCCGCATATGTCGGCTGATGGGTGGCCGCCTATGCCGGCTGCTGTTCGGCCGCCTATGCTGGCTGCTGAGTGGCCTCCTATGACGGCTGCTGGGTGGCCGCCTATGACGGCTGCTGGGTGGCCGCCTATGCCGGCCGCTGTTTGGCCGCCTATGTCGGCTGCTGGACGGCTGCCTATGACGTCTGCTGGGTGGCCGCCTATGCCATCTGCTGATCGGCCGCCTATGCCGGCTATTGAGCGGCCGCCTATTTCGGCTGCTGACCGGCCGCCTATGCCGGATGCTGACCGGCCGCCTATGCCGGCTGCTGGGAGGCCGCCTATGCCGGCTGCTGGGTGGCCGCCGATGCCGGCTGCTGTTTGGCAGCCTATGCCGGCTGCTGTTTGGCGGCCTATGACGGCTGCTGTTTGGCCGCATATGTCGGCTGCTGGACGGCCGGCTATGACGGCTGCTGGGTGGCCACCTATTACGGCTGCTGGATGGCTGGCTATGCCGGCTGCTGGGAGGCCGCATTTGCCGGCTGCTGGGAGGCCGCCTATGCCGGCTGCTGGGTGGCCGCCGATGCCGGCTGCTGTTGGGCAGCCTATGCCGGCTGCTGTTGGGCCGCATAAGTCGGCTGCTGGGTGGCCGCATAAGTTGGCTGCTGGGTGGCCGCCTATGCCGGCTGCTGTTCGGCCGCCTATGCTGGCCGCTGGGTGGCCTCCTATGCCGGCGGCTGGGTGGCCGCCTATGCCGGCGGCTGGGTGGCCGCCTATGACGGCTGCTGTTCGGCCGCCTATTCCGGCTGCTGAGCGGCCGCCTATGCCGGCTGCTGGACGGCCGCCTATGACGGCTGCTGGACGGCCGCCTTTGCCGGCTTCTGTTCGGCCTCCTATGTCGGCTGCTGGACGGCCGCCTATGTCGGCTGCTGGACGGCCGCCTATGTCGGCTGCTGGACGGCCGCCTATGCCGGCTGCTGGGTGGCCGCCTATGCCGGCTGCTGGGTGGCCCCCTATGCCAGCTGCTGGGCGGCCGCCTATGTCGGCTGCTGGACGGCTGCCTATGACGGCTGCTGGACGGCCGCCTATGTCAGCTGCTGGGCGGCCTCCTATGCCGGCCGCTGTTTGGCCGCCTATGTCGGCAGCTGGGTGGCCGCCTATGCCGGCCGCTGTTTGGCCGCCTATGCCGGCCGCTGTTTAGCCGCCTATGCCAGCTGCTGGACGGCAGCCTCTGACGGCTGCTGGACGGCAGCCTCTGACGGCTGCTGGACGGCCGCCTATGCCAGCTGCTTTTCGGCCGCCTATGATGGCTGCTGTTTGGCCGTCTATGCCGGCTGCTGGACGGCCGCCTATGCAGGCTGCTGGGTGGCCGCAAATGCCGGCTGCTGGGAGGCCGCATATGCCGGCTGCTGGGATGCCGCCTATGCCCGCTGCTGGGAGGCCGCCTATGCCGGCTGCTGGGTGGCCGCCAATGCCGGCTGCTGTTTGGCCGCCTATGCCGACTGCTGTTTGGCCGCATATGTCGGCTGCTGGGTGGCCGCCTATGCTGGCTGCTGTTCGGCCGCCTATGCTGGCTGCTGGGTGGCCTCCTATGACGGCTGCTGGGTGGCCGCCAATGACGGCTGCTGGGTGGCCGCCTATGCCGGCTGCTTTTTGGCCGCCTATGCCGGCTGCTGGGTGGCCGACTATGCCGGCTTCTGTTCGGCCGCCTATGTAGGCTGCTGGACGGCCGCCTATGACGGCTGCTCTTCGGCCGCCTATTCCGGCTGCAGTTTGGCCGCCTATGTCAGCTGCTGGGCGGCCGCCTATGCCGGCTGCTGGGTGGCCGCCAATGCCGGCTGCTGGGAGGCCGCATATGCCGGCTGCTGGGATGCCGCCTATGTCGGCTGCTGGGTGGCCGCATAAGTCGGCTGCTGGGCGGCCGCCTATGCCGGCTGCTGTTCGGCCGCCTATGCCGGCTGCTGGGTGGCCTCCTATGACGGCTGCTGGACGGCTGTCTATTCCGGCTGCTGAGCGGCCGCCTATGCCAGCTGCTGGGCGGCCGCCTATGTCGGCTGCTGGACGGCCGCCTATGACGGCTGCTGGACGGCCGCCTATGCCGGCTGCTGGGTGGCCGCCTATGCCGGCTGCTGGGTGGCCGCCTATGCCGGCTGCTGGGTGGCCGCCTATGCCGGCTGCTGGGTGGCCGCCTATGCCGGCGGCTGGGTGGCCGCCTATGACGAATGCTGTTCGGCCGCCTATTCCGGCTGCTGAGCGGCCGCCTATGCCGGCTGCTGGACGGCCGCCTATGACGGCTGCTGGACGGCCGCCTTTGCCGGCTTCTGTTCGGCCGCCTATGTCGGCTGCTGGACGGCCGCCTATGTCGGCTGCTGGACGGCCGCCTATGGCGGCTGCCTATGTCGGCTGCTGGACGGCTGCCTATGACGGCTGCTGGACGGCCGCCTATGTTAGCTGCTGGGCGGCCGCCTATGCCGGCTGCTGTTTGGCCGCCTATGCCGGCTGCTGTTTGGCCGCCTATGTCGGCAGCTGGGTGGCCGCCTATGCCGGCCGCTGTTTGGCCGCCTATGCCGGCCGCTGTTTGGCTGACGGCTGCTGGACGGCCGCCTATGCCGGCTGCTTTTCGGCCGCCTATGACGGCTGCTGGACGGCCGCCTATGCCGGCTGCTGGGTGGCCGCCAATGCCGGCTGCTGGGAGGCCGCATATGCCGGCTGCTGGGATGCCGCCTATGCCGGCTGCTGGGAGGCCGCCTATGCCGGCTGCTGGGTGGCCGCCTATGCCGGCTGCTGTTTGGCCGCATATGCCGGCTGCTGGGATGCCGCCTATGCCGGCTGCTGGACGGCCGGCTATGACGGCTGCTGGGTGGCCGCCTATGCCGGCTGCTGGACGGCAGCCTCTGACGGCTGCTGGACGGCCGCCTATGCCGGCTGCTTTTCGGCCACCTATGACGGCTGCTGTTCGGCCGTCTATGCCGGCTGCTGGACGGCCGCCTATGTCGGCTGCTGGACGGCCGCCTATGACGGCTGCTGGACGGCCGCCTATGTCGGCTGCTGGGCGGCCGCGTATGCCGGCTGCTGTTTGGCCGCCTATGCCGGCTGCTGTTTGGCCGCCTATGTCGGCAGCTGGGTGGCCGCCTATGCCGGCGGCTGGGTGGCCGCCTATGACGGCTGCTGTTCGGCCGCCTATTCCGGCTGCTGAGCGGCCGCCTATGCCGGCTGCTGGACGGCCGCCTATGACGGCTGCTGGACGGCCGCCTTTGCCGGCTTCTGTTCGGCCTCCTATGTCGGCTGCTGGACGGCCGCCTATGTCGGCTGCTGGACGGCCGCCTATGTCGGCTGCTGGACGGCCGCCTATGCCGGCTGCTGGGTGGCCGCCTATGCCGGCTGCTGGGTGGCCCCCTATGCCAGCTGCTGGGCGGCCGCCTATGTCGGCTGCTGGACGGCTGCCTATGACGGCTGCTGGACGGCCGCCTATGTCGGCTGCTGGGCGGCCTCCTATGCCGGCCGCTGTTTGGCCGCCTATGTCGGCAGCTGGGTGGCCGCCTATGCCGGCCGCTGTTTGGCCGCCTATGCCGGCCGCTGTTTAGCCGCCTATGCCAGCTGCTGGACGGCAGCCTCTGACGGCTGCTGGACGGCAGCCTCTGACGGCTGCTGGACGGCCGCCTATGCCAGCTGCTTTTCGGCCGCCTATGATGGCTGCTGTTTGGCCGTCTATGCCGGCTGCTGGACGGCCGCCTATGCAGGCTGCTGGGTGGCCGCCAATGCCGGCTGCTGGGAGGCCGCATATGCCGGCTGCTGGGATGCCGCCTATGCCCGCTGCTGGGAGGCCGCCTATGCCGGCTGCTGGGTGGCCGCCAATGCCGGCTGCTGTTTGGCCGCCTATGCCGACTGCTGTTTGGCCGCATATGTCGGCTGCTGGGTGGCCGCCTATGCCGGCTGCTGTTCGGCCGCCTATGCTGGCTGCTGGGTGGCCTCCTATGACGGCTGCTGGGTGGCCGCCAATGACGGCTGCTGGGTGGCCGCCTATGCCGGCTGCTTTTTGGCCGCCTATGCCGGCTGCTGGGTGGCCGACTATGCCGGCTTCTGTTCGGCCGCCTATGTAGGCTGCTGGACGGCCGCCTATGACGGCTGCTCTTCGGCCGCCTATTCCGGCTGCAGTTTGGCCGCCTATGTCAGCTGCTGGGCGGCCGCCTATGCCGGCTGCTGGGTGGCCGCCAATGCCGGCTGCTGGGAGGCCGCATATGCCGGCTGCTGGGATGCCGCCTATGTCGGCTGCTGGGTGGCCGACGATGCCGGCTGCTGTTTGGCCGCCTATGCCGACTGCTGGGTGGCCTCCTATGACGGCTGCTGGGTGGCCGCCAATGACGGCTGCTGGGTGGCCGCCTATGCCGGCCGCTGTTTGGCCGCCTATGTCGGCTGCTGAGCGGCCGCCTATGCCGGCTGCTGGGTGGCCTCCTATGACGACTGCTGGGTGGCCGCCTATGACGGCCGCTGTTTGGCCGCCTATGTCGGTTGCTGGACGGCTGCCTATTCCGGCTGCTGAGCGGCCGCCTATGCCGGCTGCTGGGCGGCCGCCGATGTCGGCTGCTGGACGGCGGCCTATTTCGGCTGCTGTTTGGCCGCCTATGCCGGCTGCTTTTTGGCCGCCTATGCCGGCTGCTGGGTGGCCGCCTATGCCGGCTTCTGTTCGGCCGCCTATGTAGGCTCCTGGACGGCCGCCTCTGACGGCTGCTGTTCGGCCGCCTATTCCAGCTGCAGTTTGGCCGCCTATGTCAGCTGCTGGGCGGCCGCCTATGCCGGCTGCTGTTTGGCCGCCTATGCCGGCTGCTGTTTGGCCGCCTATGTCGGCAGCTAGGTGGCCGCCTATGCCGGCCGCTGTTTGGCCGCCTATGCCGGCCGCTGTTTGGCCGCCTATGCCGGCCGCGGTTTGGCCGCCTATGCCAGCTGTTGGACGGCAGCCTCTGACGGCTGCTGGACGGCAGCCTCTGACGGCTGCTGGACGGCCGCCTATGCCGGCTGCTTTTTGGCCGCCTATGATGGCTGCTGTTTGGCCGTCTATGCCGGCTGCTGGACGGCCGCATATGCCGGCTGCTGGGAGGCCGCCTATGCCAGCTGCTGGGTGGCCGCCGATGCCGGCTGCTGTTTGGCCGCCTATGCCGACTGTTGTTTGGCCGCATATGTCGGCTGCTGGGTGGCCGCCTATGCCGGCTGCTGTTCGGCCGCCTATGCTGGCTGCTGGGTGGCCTCCTATGACGGCTGCTGGGTGGCCGCCAATGACGGCTGCTGGGTGGCCGCCTATGCCGGCTGCTTTTTGGCCGCCTATGCCGGCTGCTGGGTGGCCGCCTATGCCGGCTTCTGTTCGGCCGCCTATGTAGGCTGCTGGACGGCCGCCTATGACGGCTGCTGTTCGGCCGCCTATTCCGGCTGCAGTTTGGCCGCCTATGTCAGCTGCTGGGTGGCCGCCTATGCCGGCTGCTGGGTGGCCGCCAATGCCGGCTGCTGGGAGGCCGCATATGCCGGCTGCTGGGATGCCGCCTATGCCGGCTGCTGGACGGCCGCCTATGCCGGCTGCGGCTGCTGGGTGGCCGCCGATGCCGGCTGCTGTTTGGCCGCCTATGCCGACTGCTGGGTGGCCTCCTATGACGGCTGCTGGGTGGCCGCCAATGACGGCTGCTGGGTGGCCGCCTATGCCGGCCGCTGTTTGGCCGCCTATGTCGGCTGCTGGACGGCTGCCTATGACGGCTGCTGGGTGGCCGCCTATGCCGGCTTCTGTTTGGCCACATATGTCTGCTGCTGGACGGCCGGCTATGACGGCTGCTGGGTGGCCGCCTATTACGGCGGCTAGATGGCCGGCTATGCCGGCTGCTGGGAGGCCGCATTAGCCGGCTGCTGGGAGGCCGCCTATGCTGGCTGCTGGGTGGCCGCCGATGCCGGCTGCTGTTTGGCAGCCTATGCCGCCTGCTGTTGGGCCGCATAAGTCGGCTGCTGGGTGGCCGCCTATGCCGGCTGCTGGGTGGCCGCCTATGTCGGCTGCTGGGAGGCCGCATATGCCGGCTGCTGGGATGCCGCCTATGCCGGCTGCTGGGAGGCCGCCTATGCCGGCTGCTGGGTGGCCGCCGATGACGGCTGCTGTTTGGCCGCCTATGCCGACTGCTGTTTGGCCGCATATGTCGGCTGATGGGTGGCCGCCTATGCCGGCTGCTGTTCGGCCGCCTATGCTGGCTGCTGAGTGGCCTCCTATGACGGCTGCTGGGTGGCCGCCTATGACGGCTGCTGGGTGGCCGCCTATGCCCGCCGCTGTTTGGCCGCCTATGTCGGCTGCTGGACGGCTGCCTATGACGTCTGCTTGGTGGCCGCCTATGCCATCTGCTGATCGGCCGCCTATGCCGGCTATTGAGCGGCCGCCTATTTCGGCTGCTGACCGGCCGCCTATGCCGGCTGCTGACCGGCCGCCTATGCCGGCTGCTGGGAGGCCGCCTATGCCGGCTGCTGGGTGGCCGCCGATGCCGGCTGCTGTTTGGCAGCCTATGCCGGCTGCTGTTTGGCGGCCTATGACGGCTGCTGTTTGGCCGCATATGTCGGCTGCTGGACGGCCGGCTATGACGGCTGCTGGGTGGCCACCTATTACGGCTGCTGGATGGCTGGCTATGCCGGCTGCTGGGAGGCCGCATTTGCCGGCTGCTGGGAGGCCGCCTATGCCGGCTACTGGGTGGCCGCCGATGCCGGCTGCTGTTGGGCCGCATAAGTCGGCTGCTGGGTGGCCGCATAAGTCGGCTGCTGGGCGGCCGCCTATGCCGGCTGCTGTTCGGCCGCCTATGCCGGCTGCTGGGTGGCCTCCTATGACGGCTGCTGGACGGCTGTCTATTCCGGCTGCTGAGCGGCCGCCTATGCCAGCTGCTGGGCGGCCGCCTATGTCGGCTGCTGGACGGCCGCCTATGACGGCTGCTGGACGGCCGCCTATGCCGGCTGCTGGGTGGCCGCCTATGCCGGCTGCTGGGTGGCCGCCTATGCCGGCTGCTGGGTGGCCGCCTATGCCGGCTGCTGGGTGGCCGCCTATGCCGGCGGCTGGGTGGCCGCCTATGACGAATGCTGTTCGGCCGCCTATTCCGGCTGCTGAGCGGCCGCCTATGCCGGCTGCTGGACGGCCGCCTATGACGGCTGCTGGACGGCCGCCTTTGCCGGCTTCTGTTCGGCCGCCTATGTCGGCTGCTGGACGGCCGCCTATGTCGGCTGCTGGACGGCCGCCTATGGCGGCTGCCTATGTCGGCTGCTGGACGGCTGCCTATGACGGCTGCTGGACGGCCGCCTATGTTAGCTGCTGGGCGGCCGCCTATGCCGGCTGCTGTTTGGCCGCCTATGCCGGCTGCTGTTTGGCCGCCTATGTCGGCAGCTGGGTGGCCGCCTATGCCGGCCGCTGTTTGGCCGCCTATGCCGGCCGCTGTTTGGCTGACGGCTGCTGGACGGCCGCCTATGCCGGCTGCTTTTCGGCCGCCTATGACGGCTGCTGGACGGCCGCCTATGCCGGCTGCTGGGTGGCCGCCAATGCCGGCTGCTGGGAGGCCGCATATGCCGGCTGCTGGGATGCCGCCTATGCCGGCTGCTGGGAGGCCGCCTATGCCGGCTGCTGGGTGGCCGCCTATGCCGGCTGCTGTTTGGCCGCATATGCCGGCTGCTGGGATGCCGCCTATGCCGGCTGCTGGACGGCCGGCTATGACGGCTGCTGGGTGGCCGCCTATGCCGGCTGCTGGACGGCAGCCTCTGACGGCTGCTGGACGGCCGCCTATGCCGGCTGCTTTTCGGCCACCTATGACGGCTGCTGTTCGGCCGTCTATGCCGGCTGCTGGACGGCCGCCTATGTCGGCTGCTGGACGGCCGCCTATGACGGCTGCTGGACGGCCGCCTATGTCGGCTGCTGGGCGGCCGCGTATGCCGGCTGCTGTTTGGCCGCCTATGCCGGCTGCTGTTTGGCCGCCTATGTCGGCAGCTGGGTGGCCGCCTATGCCGGCCGCTGTTTGGCCGCCTATGCCGGCCGCTGTTTGGCCGCCTATGCCAGCTGCTGGACGGCAGCCTCTGACGGCTGCTGGACGGCAGCCTCTGACGGCTGCTGGACGGCCGCCTCTGACGGCTGCTTTTCGGCCGCCTATGACGGCTGCTGTTCGGCTGTCTATGCCGGCTGCTGGACGGCCGCCAATGCCGGCTGCTGGGTGGCCGCCAATGCCGGCTGCTGGGAGGCCGCATATGCCGGCTGCTGGGATGCCGCCTATGCCGGCTGCTGGGATGCCGCCTATGCCGGCTGCTGGGTGGCCGCCGATGCCGGCTGCTGTTTGGCAGCCTATGCCGACTGCTGTTTGGCCGCATATGCCGGCTGCTGGACGGCCGCCTATGACGGCTGCTGGACGGCCGCCTATGCCGGCTGCTGGGTGGCCGCCTATGCCGGCTGCTGTTTGGCCGCCTATGCCGGCTGCTGTTTGGCCGCCTATGTCGGCAGCTGGGTGGCCGCCTATGCCGGCCGCTGTTTGGCCGCCTATGCCGGCCGCTGTTTGGCCGCCTATGCCGGCTGCTGGACGGCAGCCTCTGACGGCTGCTGGACGGCCGCCTATGCCGGCTGCTTTTCGGCCACCTATGACGGCTGCTGTTCGGCCGTCTATGCCGGCTGCTGGACGGCCGCCTATGACGGCTGCTGGGTGGCCCCCTATGCCAGCTGCTGGGCGGCCGCCTATGTTGGCTGCTGGACGGCTGCCTATGACGGCTGCTGGACGGCCGCCTATGTCGGCTGCTGGGCGGCCGCGTATGCCGGCTGCTGTTTGGCCGCCTATGCCGGCTGCTGTTTGGCCGCCTATGTCGGCAGCTGGGTGGCCGCCTATGCCGGCCGCTGTTTGGCCGCCTATGCCGGCAGCTGTTTGGCCGCCTATGCCAGCTGCTGGACGGCAGCCTCTGACGGCTGCTGGACGGCAGCCTCTGACGGCTGCTGGACGGCCGCCTATGCCGGCTGCTGGGAGGCCGCCTATGCTGGCTGCTGGGTGGCCGCCGATGCCGGCTGCTGTTTGGCAACCTATCCTGCCTGCTGTTGGGCCGCATAAGTCGGCTGCTGGGTGGCCGCCTATGCCGGCTGCTGGGTGGCCGCCTATGCCGGCTGCTGGGTGGCCGCCTATGCCGGCTGCTGTTTGGCCGCCTATGCCGGCTGCTGTTTGGCCGCCTATGTCGGCAGCTGGGTGGCCGCCTATGCCGGCCGCTGTTTGGCCGCCTATGCCGGCAGCTGTTTGGCCGCCTATGCCAGCTGCTGGACGGCAGCCTCTGACGGCTGCTGGACGGCAGCCTCTGACGGCTGCTGGACGGCCGCCTATGCCGGCTGCTTTTCGGCCGCCTATGACGGCTGCTGTTCGGCCGTCTATGCCGGCTGCTGGACGGCCGCCTATGCCGGCTGCTGGGAGGCCGCCTATGCTGGCTGCTGGGTGGCCGCCGATGCCGGCTGCTGTTTGGCAACCTATCCTGCCTGCTGTTGGGCCGCATAAGTCGGCTGCTGGGTGGCCGCCTATGCCGGCTGCTGGGTGGCCGCCTATGCCGGCTGCTGGGTGGCCGCCTATGCCGGCTGCTGGGAGGCCGCATATGCCGGCTGCTGGGATGCCGCCTATGCCGGCTGCTGGGAGGCCGCCTATGTCGGCTGCTGGGTGGCCGCCGATGCCGGCTGCTGTTTGGCCGCCTATGCCGACTGCTGTTTGGCCGCATATGTCGGCTGCTGGGTGGCCGCCTATGCCGGCTGCTGTTCGGCCGCCTATGCTGGCTGCTGATTGGCCTCCTATGACTGCTGCTGGGTGGCCGCCTATGACGGCTGCTGGGTGGCCGCCTATGCCGGCCGCTGTTTGGCCGCCTATGTCGGCTGCTGGACGGCTGCCTATGACGTCTGCTGAGTGGCCGCCTATGCCATCTGCTGATCGGCCGCCTATGCCGGCTATTGAGCGGCCGCCTATTTCGGCTGCTGACCGGCCGCCTATGCCGGCTACTGGGAGGCCGCCTATGCCGGCTGCTGGGTGGCCGCCGATGCCGGCTGCTGTTTGGCAGCCTATGCCGGCTGCTGTTTGGCCGCCTATGACGGCTGCTGTTTGGCCGCATATGTCGGCTGCTGGACGGCCGGCTATGACGGCTGCTGGGTGGCCGCCTATTACGGCTGCTGGATGGCTGGCTATGCCGGCTGCTGGGAGGCCGCCTATGCCGGCTACTGGGTGGCCGCCGATGCCGGCTGCTGTTTGGTAGCCTATGCCGGCTGCTGTTTGGCAGCCTATGCCGGCTGCTGTTGGGCCGCATAAGTCAGCTTCTGGGTGGCCGCCTATGCCGGCTGCTGGGTGGCCGCCTATGTTGGCTGCTGTTTGGCCGCCTATGCCAGCTGCTGTTTGGCCGCCTATGTCGGCAGCTGGGTGGCCGCCTATGCCGGCCGCTGTTTGGCCGCCTATGCCGGCTGCTGGACGGCAGCCTCTGACGGCTGCTGGACGGCAGCCTCTGACGGCTGCTGGACGGCAGCCTCTGACGGCTGCTGGACGGCCGCCTATGCCGGCTGCTGTTTGGCCGCCTATTATGGCTGCTGGATGGCCGGCTATGCCGGCTGCTGGGTGGCCGCCGATGCCGGCTTCTGTTGGGCAGCCTATGCCGGCTGCTGTTGGGCCGCATAAGTCGGCTGCTGGGTGGCCGCCTATGCCATCTGCTGATCGGCCGCCTATGCCGGCTGTTGAGCGGCCGCCTATTTCGGCTGCTGACCGGCCGCCTATGCCGGCTGCTGGGTGGCCGCCTATGACGGCTGCTGTTTGGCCGCCTATGCCGGCTGCTGTTTGGCCGCCTATGACGGCTGCTGTTTGGCCGCATATGTCGGCTGCTGGACGGCCGGCTATGACGGCTGCTGGGTGGCCGCCTATTACGGCTGCTGGATGGCTGGCTATGCCGGCTGCTGGGAGGCCGCCTATGCCGGCTACTGGGTGGCCGCCGATGCCGGCTGCTGTTTGGTAGCCTATGCCGGCTGCTGTTTGGCAGCCTATGCCGGCTGCTGTTGGGCCGCATAAGTCGGCTGCTGGGTGGCCGCCTATGCCGGCTGCTGGGTGGCCGCCTATGTTGGCTGCTGTTTGGCCGCCTATGCCAGCTGCTGTTTGGCCGCCTATGTCGGCAGCTGGGTGGCCGCCTATGCCGGCCGCTGTTTGGCCGCCTATGCCGGCTGCTGGACGGCAGCCTCTGACGGCTGCTGGACGGCAGCCTCTGACGGCTGCTGGACGGCAGCCTCTGACGGCTGCTGGACGGCAGCCTCTGACGGCTGCTGGACGGCCGCCTATGCCGGCTGCTGTTTGGCCGCCTATTATGGCTGCTGGATGGCCGGCTATGCCGGCTGCTGGGTGGCCGCCGATGCCGGCTTCTGTTGGGCAGCCTATGCCGGCTGCTGTTGGGCCGCCTATGCCGGCTGCTGGGTGGCCGCCTATGCCATCTGCTGATCGGCCGCCTATGCCGGCTGTTGAGCGGCCGCCTATTTCGGCTGCTGACCGGCCGCCTATGCCGGCTGCTGGGTGGCCGCCTATGACGGCTGCTGTTTGGCCGCCTATGCCGGCTGCTGTTTGGCCGCCTATGCCGACTGCTGTTTGGCCGCCTATGTCGGCTGCTGAGCGGCCGCCTATGACGGCTGCTGGGTGGCCGTCTATGCCGGCTGCTGTTTGGCCGCCTATGCCGGCTGCTCTTTGGCCGCCTATGCCGGCTGCTTTTTGGCCGCCTATGCCGTCTGCTGGGTGGCCGCCTATGCCGGCTGCTAGACGGCCGCCTATGCCGGCTGCTGGACGCCGCCTATGTCGGCTGCTGGACGGCCGCCTATGACGGCTGCATGACGGCCGCCTATGCCGGCTGCTGGGAGGCCGCCTATGCCGGCTGCTGGGTGGCGGCCTATGCCGGCTGCTGATCGGCCGCCTATGCCGGCTGTTGAGCAGCCACCTATTTCGGCTGCTGACCGGCCGCCTATGCCGGCTGCTGGGTGGCCGCCTGTGACGGCTGCTGTTTGGCCGGCTATGCCGTCTGTTGAGTGGCCGTCCTATTCTGGCTGCTGAGCGGCCGCGTATGCCGGCTGCTGTTTGGCCGCCTATGTCGGCTGCTGTTTGGCCGCCTATGACGGCTGCTGTTTGGCCACATATGTCGGCTGCTGGACGGCCGGCTATGACGGCTGCTGGGTGGCCGCCTATGCCGGCTGCTGGGAGGTCGCCTATGCCGGCTGCTGTTTGGCCGCCTATGCCGGCTGCTGGGTGGCCGCCTATTACGGCTGCTGGATGGCCGGCTATGCCGGCTGCTGGGAGGCCGCATTTGCCGGCTGCTGGGAGGCCGCCTATGCCGGCTGCTGGGTGGCCGCCGATGCCGGCTGCTGTTTGCCAGCCTATGCCGGCTGCTGTTGGGCCGCATAAGTCGGCTGCTGGGTGGCCGCCTATGCCGGCTGCTGGGTGGCCGCCTATGCCGGCTGCTGGGTGGCCGCCTATTTTGGCTGCTGTTTGGCCGCCTATGCCGGCTGCTTTTTGGCCGCCTATGCCGGCTGCTGGGTGGCCGCCTATGCCGGCTTCTGTTCGGCCGCCTATGTTGGCTGCTGGACGGCCGCCTATGACGGCTGCTGTTCAACCGCCTATTCCGGCTGCAGTTTGGCCGCCTATGTCGGCTGCTAGGCGGCCGCCTATGCCGGCTGCTGTTTGGCCGCCTATGCCGGCTGCTGTTTGACCGCCTATGCCGTCTGCTTTTTGGCCGCCTATGTCGGCTGCTGGACGGCCGTCTCTGACGGCTGCTGGGCGGCCGCCTATAATGGCTGCTGAGCGGCCGCCTATGCCGGCTGCTGGGTGGCCTCCTATGCCGGCTGCTGTTTGGCCGCCTATGCCGGCTGCTGGACGGCCGCCTATGTCGGCTGCTGGACGGCCGCCTATATCGGCTGCTGGTCGGCTGTCTATGACGGCTGCTGGACGGCCGCCTATGCCGGCTGCTGGGAGGCCGCATTTGCCGGCTGTTGAGCGGCCACCTATTTCGGCTGCTGACCGGCCGCCTATGCCGGCTGCTGGGTGGCCGCCTATGACGGCTGCTGTTTGGCCGCCTATGCCAACTGCTGTTTAGCCGCCTATGCTGGCTGCTGTTTGGCCGCCTATGACGGCTGCTGGGTGGCCGACTATGACGGCTGCTGGGTGGTCGCCTATGCCGGCTGCTGGGTGGCCGCCTATTCTGGCTGCTGTTTGGCCGCCTATGCCGGCTGCTTTTTGGCCGCCTATGCCGGCTGCTGGGTGGCCGCCTATGCCGGCTTCTGTTCGGCCGCCTATGTCGGCTGCTGGACGGCCGCCTATGATGGCTGCTGTTCGGCCGCCTATGTCGGCTGCTGGACGGCCGCCTATGCCGGCTGCTAGACGGCCGACTATGCCGGCTGCTGGACGGCCGCCTATGTCGGCTGCTGGACGGCCGCCTATGTCGGCTGCTGGACGGCCGCCTATGACGGCTGCTGGACGGCTGCCTATGCCGGCTGCTGGGAGGCCGCATTTGCCGGCTGCTGGGTGGCGGCCTATCCCGGCTGCTGATCGGCCGCCTATGCCGGCTGTTGAACAGCCACCTATTTCGGCTGCTGACCGGCCGCCTATGCCGGCTGCTGGGTGGCCGCCTATGACGGCTGCTGTTTAGCCGCCTATGCCGGCTGTTGAGTGGCCGTCCTATTCTGCCTGCTGAGCGGCCGCGTATGCCGGCTGCTGTTAGACTGCCTATGTCGGCTGCTGAGCGGTCGCCTATGCCGGCTGCTGAGAGGTCGCCTATGCCGGCTGCTGTTTGGCCGCCTATGCCGGCTGCTGGGTGGCCGCCTATTACGGCTGCTGGATGGCCGGCTATGCCGGCTGCTGGGAGGCCGCATTTGCCGGCTGCTGGGAGGCCGCCTATGCCGGCTGCTGGGTGGCCGCCAATGCCGGCTGCTGTTTGCCAGCCTATGCCGGCTGCTGTTGGGCCGCATAAGTCGGCTGCTGGGTGGCCGCCTATGCCGGCTGCTGGGTGGCCGCCTATGCCGGCTGCTGGGTGGCCGCCTATTTTGGCTGCTGTTTGGCCGCCTATGCCGGCTGCTTTTTGACCGCCTATGCTGGCTGCTGTTTGGCCGCTTATGCCGGCTGCTGGGTGGCCGCCTATGCCGGCTGCTGTTTGGCCGCCTATGCCGGCTGCTGTTGGGCCGCATATGTCGGCTGCTGTTCGGCCGTCTATGCCGGCTGCTTTTTGGCCGCCTATTTCGGCTGCTGTTTGGCTGCTTATGCCGGCTGCTGTTTGGCCGCCTATGCCGGCGGCTGGGCGGCCGCCTATGACGGCTGCTGTTTGGCTGCCTATGCCGGCTGCTGTTTGGCCGCCTATGTCGGCAGCTGGGTGGCCCCCTATGATGGCTGCTGTTCGGCCGCCTATTCCGGCTGCTTAGCGGCCGCCTATGACGGCTGCTGGACGGCCGCCTATGCCGGCTGCTGGGTGGCCGCCTATGCCTGCTGCTGTTTGGCCGCCTATGCCGGCTGCTGTTAGGCCGCCTATGTCAGCTGCTGGACGGCCGCCTATGACGGCTGCAACATGGCCCCTATGCTGGCTGCTGGGTGGCCGCCTATGTCGGCTGTTGGAAGGCCGCCAATTAGGGCTGCTGGACGGCCTCCTATGCCGACTGCTGGGTGGCCGCCTATGCCGGCTGCTGGGGGGCCGCCTATGCTGGCTGCTTTTTGGCCGCCTATGCCGGCTGCTGGGTGCCTGCCTATGCCGGCTGCTGGACGGCCGCCTATGCCGACTGCTGGTTGGCCGCCTATGCCGGCTGCTGGGAGGCCGCCTATGCCGGCTGCTGGCTGGCCGCCGATGCCGGCTGCTGTTTGGCCGCCTATGCTGCCTGGTGTTTGGCCGCCTATGCCGGCTGCTGGACGGCCGCCTATGACGGCTGCTGTTCGGCCGCCTATGCCGGCTGCTGGGTGGCCGCCTATGCCGGCTGCTGGGTGGCCGCCTATAATGGCTGCTGAGCGGCCGCCTATGCCGGCTGCTGGGTGGCCTCCTATGCCGGCTGCTGGACGGCCGCCTATGTCGGCTGCTGGACGGCCGCCTATGTCGGCTGCTGGTCGGCCGCCTATGACGGCTGCTGGACGGCCGCCTATGCCGGCTGCTGGGAGGCCGCATTTGCCGGCTGTTGAGCGGCCACCTATTTCGGCTGCTGACCGGCCGCCTATGCCGGCTGCTGGGTGGCCGCCTATGACGGCTGCTGGGTGGCCGCCTATTCTGGCTGCTGTTTGGCCGCCTATGCCGGCTGCTTTTTGGCCGCCTATTCCGGCTGCTGGGTGGCCGCCTATGCCGGCTTCTGTTCGGCCGCCTATGTCGGCTGCTGGACGGCCGCCTATGATGGCTGCTGTTCGGCCGCCTATGTCGGCTGCTGGACGGCCGCCTATGCCGGCTGCTAGACGGCCGCCTATGCCGGCTGCTGGACGGCCGCCTATGTCGGCTGCTGGACGGCCGCCTATGTCGGCTGCTGGACGGCCGCCTATGACGGCTGCTGGACGGCTACCTATGCCGGCTGCTGGGAGGCCGCATTTGCCGGCTGCTGGGTGGCGGCCTATCCCGGCTGCTGATCGGCCGCCTATGCCGGCTGTTGAGCAGCCACCTATTTCGGCTGCTGACCGGCCGCCTATGCCGGCTGCTGGGTGGCCGCCTATGACGGCTGCTGTTTAGCCGCCTATGCCGGCTGTTGAGTGGCCTTCCTATTCTGCCTGCTGAGCGGCCGCGTATGCCGGCTGCTGTTAGACTGCCTATGTCGGCTGCTGAGCGGCCGCCTATGCCGGCTGCTGAGAGGTCGCCTATGCCGGCTGCTGTTTGGCCGCCTATGCCGGCTGCTGTTTGGCCGCCTATGCCGACTGCTGTTTGGCCGCCTATGTCGGCTGCTGAGCGGCCGCCTATGACGGCTGCTGGGTGGCTGCCTATGCCGGCTGCTGTTTGGCCACCTATGCCGGCTGCTTTTTGGCCGCCTATGCCGTCTGCTGCGTGGCCACCTATTTCGGCTGCTGACTGGCCGCCTATGCCGGCTGCTGGGTGGCCGCCTGTGACGGCTGCTGTTTGGCCGCCTATGCCGGCTGTTGAGTGGCCGTCCTATTCTGGCTGCTGAGCGGCCGCATATGCCGGCTGCTGTTTGGCCGCCTATGTCGGCTGCTGTTTTGCCGCCTATGACGGCTGCTGTTTGGCCTCATATGTCGGCTGCTGGACGGCCGGCTATGACGGCTGCTGGGTGGCCGCCTATGCCGGCTGCTGGGTGGTCGCCTATGCCGGCTGCTGTTTGGCCGCCTATGCCGGCTGCTGGGTGGCCGCCTATTACGGCTGCTGGATGGCCGGCTATGCCGGCTGCTGGGAGGCCGCATTTGCCGGCTGCTGGGTGGCCGCCGATGCCGGCTGCTGTTTGCCAGCCTATGCCGGCTGCTGTTGGGCCGCATAAGTCGGCTGCTGGGTGGCCACCTATTCCGGCTGCTGGGTGGCCGCCTATGCCGGCTGCTGGGTGGCCGCCTATTTTGGCTGCTGTTTGGCCGCCTGTGCCGGCTGCTTTTTGGCCGCCTATGCCGGCTGCTGGGTGGCCGCCTATGCCGGCTTCTGTTCGGCCGCCTATGTTGGCTGCTGGACGCCCGCCTATGACGGCTGCTGTTCAACCGCCTATTCCGGCTGCAGTTTGGCCGCCTATGTCGGCTGCTAGGCGGCCGCCTATGCCGACTGCTGTTTGGCCGCCTATGCCGGCTGCTGTTTGACCGCCTATGCCGTCTGCTTTTTGGCCGCCTATGTCGGCTTCTGGACGGCCGTCTCTGACGGCTGCTGGGTGGCCGCCTATAATGGCTGCTGAGCGGCCGCCTATGCCGGCTGCTGGGTGGCCTCCTATGCCGGCTGCTGGACGGCCGCCTATGTCGGCTGCTGGACGGCCGCCTATGTCGGCTGCTGGTCGGCCGCCTATGACGGCTGCTGGGCGGCCGCCTATGCCTGCTGCTGGGAGGCCGCATTTGCCGGCTGTTGAGCGGCCACCTATTTCGGCTGCTGACCGGCCGCCTATGCCGGCTGCTGGGTGGCCGCCTATGACGGCTGCTGTTTGGCCGCCTATGCCGACTGCTGTTTAGCCGCCTATGCCGGCTGCTGTTTGGCCGCCTATGACGGCTGCTGGGTGGCCGACTATGACGGCTGCTGGGTGGTCGCCTATGCCGGCTGCTGGGTGGCCGCCTATGCCGGCTGCTGGGTGGCCGCCTATGCCGGCTGCTGGGTGGCCGCCTATTCTGGCTGCTGTTTGGCCGCCTATGCCGTCTGTTGAGTGGCCGTCCTATTCTGGCTGCTGAGCGGCCGCGTATGCCGGCTGCTGTTTGACCGCCTATGTCGGCTGCTGAGCGGCCGCCTATGCCGGCTGCTGAGAGGTCGCCTATGCCGGCTGCTGTTTGGCCGCCTATGCCGGCTGCTGGGTGGCCGCCTATTACGGCTGCTGGATGGCCGGCTATGCCGGCTGCTGGGAGGCCGCATTTGCCGGCTGCTGGGAGGCCGCCTATGCCGGCTGCTGGGTGGCCACCGATGCCGGCTGCTGTTTGCCAGCCTATGCCGGCTGCAGTTGGGCCGCATAAGTCGGCTGCTGGGTGGCCGCCTATGCCGGCTGCTGGGTGGCCGCCTATGCCGGCTGCTGGGTGGCCGCCTATTTTGGCTGCTGTTTGGCCGCCTATGCCGGCTGCTTTTTGGCCGCCTATGCTGGCTGCTGTTTGGCCGCTTATGCCGGCTGCTGGGTGGCCGCCTATGCCGGCTGCTGTTTGGCTGCTTATGCCGGCTGCTGTTGGGCCGCATATGTCGGCTGCTGTTCGGCCGTCTATGCCGACCGCTTTTTGGCCGCCTATGTCGGCTGCTGTTTGGCTGCTTATGCCGGCTGCTGTTTGGCCGCCTATGCCGGCGGCTGGGCGGCCGCCTATGACGGCTGCTGTTTGGCTGCCTATGCCGGCTGCTGTTTGGCCGCCTATGTCGGCAGCTGGGTGGCCCCCTATGACGGCTGCTGTTCGGCCGCCTATTCCGGCTGCTGAGCGGCCGCCTATGACAGCTGCTGGACGGCCGCCTATGCCGGCTGCTGTTTGGCCGCCTATGCCGGCTGCTGTTTGGCCGCCTCTGACAGCTGCTGTTTGGCCGCCTCTGACGGCTGCTGGGTGGCCGCCTATGAAGTCTGCTGGGTGGCCGCCTATGCCGGCTGCTGGGTGGCCGCCTATGCCGGCTGCTGTTTAGCCACCTCTGACGGCTGCTGGGTGGCCGCCTATGTCAGCTGCTGGACGGCCGCCTATGACGGCTGCAACATGGCCGCCTATGCCGGCTGCTGGGTGGCCGCCTATGTCGGCTGTTGGAAGGCCGCCTATTATGGCTGCTGGACGGCCGCCTATGCCGACTGCTGGGTGGCCGCCTATGCCGGCTGCTGGGGGGCCGCCTATGCTGGCTGCTTTTTGGCCGCCTATGCCGGCTGCTGGGTGCCTGCCTATGCCGGCTGCTGGACGGCCGCCTATGCCGACTGCTGGTTGGCCGCCTATGCCGGCTGCTGGGAGGCCGCCTATGCCGGCTGCTGGCTGGCCGCCGATGCCGGCTGCTGTTTGGCCGCCTATGCTGGCTGCTGTTTGGCCGCCTATGCCGGCTTCTGTTCGGCCGCCTTTGTCGGCTGCTGGACGGCCGCCTATGACGGCTGCTGGACGGCCGCCTATGCCGGCTGCTGGGTGGCCGCCTATGCCTGCTGCTGTTTGGCCGCCTATGCCGGCTGCTGTTTGGCCGCCTATGTCAGCTGCTGGACGGCCGCCTATGACGGCTGCAACATGGCCGCCTATGCCGGCTGCTGGGTGGCCGCCTATGTCGGTTGTTGGAAGGCCGCCTATTATGGCTGCTGGACGGCCGCCTATGCCGACTGCTGGGTGGCCGCCTATGCCGGCTGCTGGGGGGCCGCCTATGCTGGCTGCTTTTTGGCCGCCTATGCCGACTGCTGGTTGGCCGCCTATGCCGGCTGCTGGCTGGCCGCCGATGCCGGCTGCTGTTTGGCCGCTTATGCCGGCTTCTGTTCGGCCGCTTTTGTCGGCTGCTGGACGGCCGCCTATGACGGCTGCTGTTCGGCCGCCTATTCCGGCTGCTGTTCGGCCGCCTATTCCGGCTGATGTTTGGCCACCTATGTCGGCTGCTGTTTGGCCGCCTATGCCGGCTGCTGTTTGGCCGCCTATGCCGGCTGCTGTTTGGCCGCCTCTGACGGCTGCTGTTTGGCCGCCTCTGACGGCTGCTGGGTGGCCACCTATGAAGTCTGCTGGGTGGCCGCCTATGCCGGCTGCTGGGTGGCCGCCTATGCCGGCTGCTGTTTGGCCGCCTCTGACGGCTGCTGGGTGGCCGCCTATGAAGTCTGCTGGGTGGCCGCCTATGCCGGCTGCTGGGTGGCCGCCTATGCCGGCTGCTGATTGGCTGCCTATGCCGGCTGCTGTTTGGCCGCCTATGCCGGCTGCTGTTTGGCCGCCTATGTCGGCTGCTGGACGGCCGCCTATGACGGCTGCTGGGTGGCCGCCTATGCCGGCTGCTGGGTGGCCGCCTATGCCGACTGCTGGGTGGCCGCCTATGCCTGCTGCTTTTTGGCCGCCTATGCCGGCTGCTGGGTGGCCGCCTATGCCGGCTTCTGTTCGGCCGCCTATGTCGGCTGCTGATCGGCCGCCTATGACGGCTGCTGTTCGGCCGCCTATGTCGGCTGCTGGTCGGCCGCCTATGACGGCTGCTGTTTAGCCGCCTATGCCGGCTGTTGAGTGGCCGTCCTATTCTGCCTGCTGAGCGGCCGCGTATGCCGGCTGCTGTTAGACTGCCTATGTCGGCTGCTGAGAGGTCGCCTATGCCGGCTGCTGTTTGGCCGCCTATGCCGGCTGCTGTTTGGCCGCCTATGCCGACTGCTGTTTGGCCGCCTATGTCGGCTGCTGAGCGGCCGCCTATGACGGCTGCTGGGTGGCCGCCTATGCCGGCTGCTGTTTGTCCGCCTATGCCGGCTGCTTTTTGGCCGCCTATGCCGTCTGCTGCGTGGCCACCTATTTCGGCTGCTGACTGGCCGCCTATGCCGGCTGCTGGGTGGCCGCCTGTGACGGCTGCTGTTTGGCCGCCTATGCCGGCTGTTGAGTGGCCGTCCTATTCTGGCTGCTGAGCGGCCGCATATGCCGGCTGCTGTTTTGCCGCCTATGTCGGCTGCTGTTTGGCCGCCTATGACGGCTGCTGTTTGGCCTCATATGTCGGCTGCTGGACGGCCGGCTATGACGGCTGCTGGGTGGCCGCCTATGCCGGCTGCTGGGAGGTCGCCTATGCCGGCTGCTGTTTGGCCGCCTATGCCGGCTGCTGGGTGGCCGCCTATTACGGCTGCTGGATGGCCGGCTATGCCGGCTGCTGGGAGGCCGCATTTGCCGGCTGCTGGGTGGCCGCCGATGCCGGCTGCTGTTTGCCAGCCTATGCCGGCTGCTGTTGGGCCGCATAAGTCGGCTGCTGGGTGGCCGCCTATGCCGGCTGCTGGGTGGCCGCCTATGCCGGCTGCTGGGTGGCCGCCCATTTTGGCTGCTGTTTGGCCGCCTATGCCGGCTGCTTTTTGGCCGCCTATGCCGGCTGCTGGGTGGCCGCCTATGCCGGCTTCTGTTTGGCCGCCTATGTTGGCTGCTGGACGCCCGCCTATGACGGCTGCTGTTCAACCGCCTATTCCGGCTGCAGTTTGGCCGCCTATGTCGGCTGCTAGGCGGCCGCCTATGCCGACTGCTGTTTGGCCGCCTATGCCGGCTGCTGTTTGACCGCCTATGCCGTCTGCTTTTTGGCCGCCTATGTCGGCTGCTGGACGGCCGCCTATAATGGCTGCTGAGCGGCCGCCTATGCCGGCTGCTGGGTGGCCTCCTATGCCGGCTGCTGTTTGGCCGCCTATGCCGGCTGCTGGACGGCCGCCTATGTCGGCTGCTGGCCGGCCGCCTATGTCGGCTGCTGGTCGGCCGCCTATGACGGCTGCTGGACGGCTGCCTATGCCGGCTGCTGGGAGGCCGCATTTGCCGGCTGTTGAGCGGCCACCTATTTCGGCTGCTGACCGGCCGCCTATGCCGGCTGCTGGGTGGCCGCCTATGACGGCTGCTGTTTGGCCGCCTATGCCGACTGCTGTTTAGCCGCCTATGCCGGCTGCTGTTTGGCCGCCTATGACGGCTGCTGGGTGGCCGCCTATGCCGGCTGCTGTTGGGCCGCATATGTCGGCTGCTGTTCGGCCGTCTATGCCGGCTGCTTTTTGGCCGCCTATGTCGGCTGCTGTTTGGCCGCTTATGCCGGCTGCTGTTTGGCCGCCTATGCCGGCGGCTGGGCGGCCCCCTATGACGGCTGCTGTTTGGCCGCCTATGCCGGCTGCTGTTTGGCCGCCTATGTCGGCAGCTGGGAGGCCGCCTATGCCAGCTGCTGGCTGGCCGCCGATGCCGGCTGCTGTTTGGCCGCCTATGCCGGCTTCTGTTCGGCCGCCTATTCCGGCTGCTGAGCGGCCGCCTATGCCGGCTGCTGGGCGGCCGCCTATGTCGGCTGCTGGACGGCCGCCTATGCCGGCTGCTGGGTGGCCGCCTATGCCGGCCGCTGGGTGGCCGCCTATGCCGTCTGCTGTTTGGCCGCCTATGCCTGCTGCTTTTTGGCCGCCTATGCCGGCTGCTGGGTGGCCGCCTATGCCGGCTTCTGTTCGGCCGCCTATGTCGACTGCTGGACGGCCGCCTATGACGGCTGCTGTTCGGCCCCCTATTCCGGCTGCTGTTTGGCCGCCTATGCCGGCTGCTGTTTGGCCGCCTATGTCGGCAGCTGGGTGGCCCCCTATGACGGCTGCTGTTCGGCCGCCTATTCCGGCTGCTGGGGGGCCGCCTCTGCTGGCTGCTTTTTGGCCGCCTATGCAGGCTGCTGGGTGCCTGCCTATGCCGGCTGCTGTTTGGCCGCCTATGTCGGCTGCTGTTCGGCCGTCTATGCCGGCTGCTTTTTGGCCGCCTATGCCGGCTGCTGGGTGGCCGCCTATGCCGGCTGCTGGGTGGCCGCCTATGCCGGCTGCTGTTTGGCCGCCTATGCCGGCTGCTGTTTGACCGCCTATGCTTTCTGCTTTTTGGCCGCCTATGTCGGCTGCTGGACGGCCGCCTATGCTGGCTTCTGTTCGGCCGCCTATGTCGGCTGCTGGACGGCCGCCTATGACGGCTGCTGTTCGGCCCCCTATTCCGGCTGCTGTGTGGCCGCCTATGCCGGCTGCTGTTTGTCCGCCTATGTCGGCAGCTGGGTGGCCCCCTATGACGGCTGCTGTTCGGCCGCCTATTCCGGCTGCTGGGGGGCCGCCTATGCTGGCTGCCTGCTGGGTGCCTATGCCGCCTATGCTGGGTGCCTGCCTATGCCGGCTGCTGGACGGCCGCCTATGCCGACTGCTGTTTTGCCGCCTCTGACAGCTGCTGGGTGGCCGCCTATGAAGTCTGCTGGGTGGCCGCCTATGCCGGCTGCTGGGTGGCCGCCTATGCCGGCTGCTGTTTGGCCGCCTCTGACGGCTGCTGGGTGGCCGCCTATGAAGTCTGCTGGGTGGCCGCCTATGCCGGCTGCTGGGTGGCCGCCTATGCCGGCTGCTGGGTGGCCGCCCATGCCGGCGGCTGGGTGGCCGCGTATGCCGGCGGCTGGGTGGCCGCCTATGACGGCTGCTGTTCGGCCGCCTATTCCGGCTGCTGAGCGGCCGCCTATGCCGGCTGCTGGGCGGCCGCCTATGTCGGCTGCTGGACGGCCACCTATGACGGCTGCTGGACGGCCGCCTATGCCGGCTGCTGGGTGGCCGCCTATGCCTGCTGCTGTTTGGCCGTCTATGCCGGCTGCTGTTTGGCCGCCTATGTCAGCTGCTGGACGGCCGCCTATGACGGCTGCAACATGGCCGCCTATGCCGGCTGCTGGGTGGCCGCCTATGTCGGCTGTTGGAAGGCCGCCTATTATGGCTGCTGGACGGCCGCCTATGCCGACTGCTGGGTGGCCGCCTATGCCGGCTGCTGGGGGGCCGCCTATGCTGGCTGCTTTTTGGCCGCCTATGCCGGCTGCTGGGTGCCTGCCTATGCCGGCTGCTGGACGGCCGCCTATGCCGACTGCTGGTTGGCCGCCTATGCCGACTGCTGGTTGGCCGCCTATGCCGGCTGCTGGCTGGCCGCCGATGCCGGCTGCTGTTTGGCCGCCTATGCCGGCTGCTGTTTGGCCGCCTATGCCGGCTTCTGTTCGGCCGCCTTTGTCGGCTGCTGGACGGCTGCCTATGACTGCTGCTGTTCGGCCGCCTATTCCGGCTGCTGTTCGGCCGCCTATTCCGGCTGATGTTTGGCCACCTATGTCGGCTGCTGTTTGGCCGCCTATGCCGGCTGCTGTTTGGCCGCCTATGCCGGCTGCTGTTTGGCCGCCTCTGACAGCTGCTGTTTGGCCGCCTCTGACGGCTGCTGGGTGGCCGCCTATGAAGTCTGCTGTTTGGCCGCCTATGCCTGCTGCTTTTTGGCCGCCTATGCCGGCTGCTGGGTGGCCGCCTATGCCGGCTTCTGTTCGGCCGCCTATGTCGACTGCTGGACGGCCGCCTATGACGGCTGCTGTTCGGCCCCCTATTCCGGCTGCTGTTTGGCCGCCTATGCCGGCTGCTGTTTGGCCGCCTATGTCGGCAGCTGGGTGGCCCCCTATGACGGCTGCTGTTCGGCCGCCTATTCCGGCTGCTGGGGGGCCGCCTCTGCTGGCTGCTTTTTGGCCGCCTATGCAGGCTGCTGGGTGCCTGCCTATGCCGGCTGCTGTTTGGCCGCCTATGTCGGCTGCTGTTCGGCCGTCTATGCCGGCTGCTTTTTGGCCGCCTATGCCGGCTGCTGGGTGGCCGCCTATGCCGGCTGCTGGGTGGCCGCCTATGCCGGCTGCTGTTTGGCCGCCTATGCCGGCTGCTGTTTGACCGCCTATGCTTTCTGCTTTTTGGCCGCCTATGTCGGCTGCTGGACGGCCGCCTATGCTGGCTTCTGTTCGGCCGCCTATGTCGGCTGCTGGACGGCCGCCTATGACGGCTGCTGTTCGGCCCCCTATTCCGGCTGCTGTGTGGCCGCCTATGCCGGCTGCTGTTTGTCCGCCTATGTCGGCAGCTGGGTGGCCCCCTATGACGGCTGCTGTTCGGCCGCCTATTCCGGCTGCTGGGGGGCCGCCTATGCTGGCTGCCTGCTGGGTGCCTATGCCGCCTATGCTGGGTGCCTGCCTATGCCGGCTGCTGGACGGCCGCCTATGCCGACTGCTGTTTTGCCGCCTCTGACAGCTGCTGGGTGGCCGCCTATGAAGTCTGCTGGGTGGCCGCCTATGCCGGCTGCTGGGTGGCCGCCTATGCCGGCTGCTGTTTGGCCGCCTCTGACGGCTGCTGGGTGGCCGCCTATGAAGTCTGCTGGGTGGCCGCCTATGCCGGCTGCTGGGTGGCCGCCTATGCCGGCTGCTGGGTGGCCGCCCATGCCGGCGGCTGGGTGGCCGCGTATGCCGGCGGCTGGGTGGCCGCCTATGACGGCTGCTGTTCGGCCGCCTATTCCGGCTGCTGAGCGGCCGCCTATGCCGGCTGCTGGGCGGCCGCCTATGTCGGCTGCTGGACGGCCACCTATGACGGCTGCTGGACGGCCGCCTATGCCGGCTGCTGGGTGGCCGCCTATGCCTGCTGCTGTTTGGCCGTCTATGCCGGCTGCTGTTTGGCCGCCTATGTCAGCTGCTGGACGGCCGCCTATGACGGCTGCAACATGGCCGCCTATGCCGGCTGCTGGGTGGCCGCCTATGTCGGCTGTTGGAAGGCCGCCTATTATGGCTGCTGGACGGCCGCCTATGCCGACTGCTGGGTGGCCGCCTATGCCGGCTGCTGGGGGGCCGCCTATGCTGGCTGCTTTTTGGCCGCCTATGCCGGCTGCTGGGTGCCTGCCTATGCCGGCTGCTGGACGGCCGCCTATGCCGACTGCTGGTTGGCCGCCTATGCCGACTGCTGGTTGGTCGCCTATGCCGGCTGCTGGCTGGCCGCCGATGCCGGCTGCTGTTTGGCCGCCTATGCCGGCTGCTGTTTGGCCGCCTATGCCGGCTTCTGTTCGGCCGCCTTTGTCGGCTGCTGGACGGCTGCCTATGACTGCTGCTGTTCGGCCGCCTATTCCGGCTGCTGTTCGGCCGCCTATTCCGGCTGATGTTTGGCCACCTATGTCGGCTGCTGTTTGGCCGCCTATGCCGGCTGCTGTTTGGCCGCCTATGCCGGCTGCTGTTTGGCCGCCTCTGACAGCTGCTGTTTGGCCGCCTCTGACGGCTGCTGGGTGGCCGCCTATGAAGTCTGCTGGGTGGCCGCCTATGCCGGCTGCTGGGTGGCCGCCTATGCCGGCTGCTGTTTGGCCGCCTCTGACGGCTGCTGGGTGGCCGCCTATGTCAGCTGCTGGACGGCCGCCTATGGCGGCTGCAACATGGCCGCCTATGCCGGCTGCTGGGTGGCCGCCTATGTCGGCTGTTGGAAGGCCGCCTATTATGGCTGCTGGACGGCCGCCTATGCCGACTGCTGGGTGGCCGCCTATGCCGGCTGCTGGGGGGCCGCCTATGCTGGCTGCTTTTTGGCCGCCTATGCCGGCTGCTGGGTGCCTGCCTATGCCGGCTGCTGGACGGCCGCCTATGTCGACTGCTGGTTGGCCGCCTATGCCGGCTGCTGGCTGGCCGCCGATGTCGGCTGCTGTTTGGCCGCCTATGCTGGCTGCTGTTTGGCCGCCTATGCCGACTTCTGTTCGGCCGCCTTTGTCGGCTGCTGTTCGGCTGCCTATTCCGGCTGCTGTTCGGCCGCCTATTCCGGCCGCTGTTTGGCCGCCTATTCCGGCCGCTGTTTGGCCGCCTATGCCGGCTGCTGTTCGGCCGTCTATGCCGGCTGCTGGGCGGCCGCCTATGTCGGCTGTTGGACGGCCGCCTATGCCGGCTGCTGGGTGGCCGCCTATGCCGGCTGCTGGGTGGCCGCCTATGCTGGCTGCTTTTTGGCCGCCTATGCCGGCTGCTGGGTGCCTGCCTATGCCGGCTGCTGTTTGGCAGCCTATGTCGGCTGCTGGACGGCCGCCTATGACGGCTGCTGGGTGGCCGCCTATGCCAGCTGCTGTTTGGCCGCCTATGCCGGCTGCTGTTTGACCGCCTATGCCGTCTGCTTTTTGGCCGCCTATGTCGGCTGCTGGGCGGCCTCCTATGCCGGCTGCTTGGTGGCCGCCTATGCCGGCTGCTGTTTTGCTGCCTATACCGGCTGCTGGGTGGCCGCCTATGCCGGCTGCTGGGAGGCCGCCTATGCCGGTTGCTGGGAGGCCGCCGATGCCGGCTGCTTTTTGGCCGCCTATGTCGGCTGCTGGGTGGCCGCCTATTCCGGCTGCTGAGCGGTCGCCTGTGCCGGCTGCTGGGCGGCCTCCTATGCCGGCTGCTGGGTGGCCGCCTATGCCGGCTGCTGTTTGGCTGCCTATACCGGCTGCTGGGTGGCCGCCTATGCTGGTTGCTGGGAGGCCACCGATGCCGGCTGCTTTTTGTCCGCCTATGTCGGCTGCTTTTTGGCCGCCTATGTCGGCTGCTTTTTGGCCGCCTATGCCGGGTGCTGGGTGGCCGCCTATGCCGGGTGCTGGGTGGCCGCCTATGCCGGCTGCTGTTCGGCCGCCTATGCCGGCTGCTGTTCGGCCGCCTATGCCGGCTGCTGTTCGGCCGCCTCTGACGGCTGCTGGACGGCCGCCTATGCCGGCTGCTGTTCGGCCGCCTCTGATGGTTGCTGGACGGCCGCCTTTGACGGCTGCTGGGCGGCCGCCTATGACGGCTGCAGGGCGGCCGCCTATGCCTGCTGCTGGGCGGCCGCCTATGCCGGCTGCTGGGTGGCCGCCTATGCCGGCTGCTGGGTGGCCGCCTATGCCGGCTGCTGGGTGGCCGCCTATGCCGGCTGCTGTTTTGCCGCCTATGCCGGCTGCTGTTTGGCCGCCTATGACGGCTGCTGTGTGGACGCCTATGCCGGCTGCTCTGTGGCCGCCTATGCCGGCTGCTATGTGACCGCCTATGACGTCTGCTGAGTGGCCGCCTATGCCGACTGCTGAGTGGCCGCCTATGCCGACTGCTGAGCGGCCGCCTATGCCGGCTGCTGAGCGGCCGCCTATGCTGGCTGCTATGTGGCCGGCTGTTCTTTCGGCTGCGCGGCCAAGCTCTGCAGTCAGCTGAGTGGCCGCTTATGCCGGCTGCTATGTGGCCGCCTATGTCGGCTGCTGGGCGGCCGCCAATGGCGGCTGCTGGACGTCCGCCTATGCCGGCTGCTGGGTGGCCGCCTATGCCGGCAGTTGGGCGGCCGCCAATGGCGGCTGCTGGACGTCCGCCTATGCCGGCTGCTGGACGGCCGCCTATGCCGGCTGCTGGGTGGCCGCACATGCCGGCTGCTGTTTGGCCGCCAATGCCGGCTGCTGTTTGGCCGCTTATGCCGGCTGCTGGGTGGCCGCCTATGCCGGCTGCTGTTTGGCCGCCTATGTCGGCTGCTGGACGGCCGCCTATGTCGGCTGCTTGACGGCCGCCTATGCCGGCTGCTGGGTGGCCGCCTATGCCGGCTGCTGTTTGGCCGCCTCTGACGGCTGCTGGGTGGCCGCCTATGAAGTCTGCTGGGTGGCCGCCTATGCCGGCTGCTGGGTGGCCGCCTATGCCGGCTGCTGTTTGGCCGCCTCTGGCGGCTGCTGGGTTGCCGCCTATGAAGTCTTCTGGGTGGCCGCCTATGCCGGCTGCTGGGTGGCCGCCCATGCCGGCTGCTGTTTGGCCGCCTCTGGCGGCTGCTGGGTTGCCGCCTATGAAGTCTGCTGGGTGGCCGCCTATGCCGGCTGCTGGGTGGCCGCCCATGCCGGCGGCTGGGTGGCCGCCTATGCCGGCGGCTGGGTGGCCGCCTATGACGGCTGCTGTTCTGCCACCTATTCCGGCTGCTGAGCGGCCGCCTATGCCGGCTGCTGGGTGGCCTCCTATGTCGGCTGCTGGACGGCCACCTATGACGGCTGCTGGACGGCCGCCTATGCCGGCTGCTGGGTGGCCGCCTATGCCGGCTGCTGTTTGGCTGCCTATGCCGGCTGCTGTTTTGCCGCCTATGCCGGCTGCTGTTTTGCCGCCTATGTCGGCTGCTGGACGGCCGCCTTTGACGGCTGCTGGGTGGCCGCCTATGCCGGCTGCTGGGTGGCCGCCTATGCCGGCTGCTGGGTGGCCGCCTATGCCTGCTGCTTTTTGGCCGCCTATGCCGGCTGCTGGGTGGCCGCCTATGCCGGCTTCTGTTCGGCCGCCTATGTCGGCTGCTGGACGGCCGCCTATGACGGCTGCTGTTTGGCCGCCTATGTCGGCTGCTGGGCGTCCGCCTATGCCGGCTGCTGTTTGGCCGCCTATGCCGGCTGCTGTTTGGCCTCCTATGTCGGCAGCTGGGTGGCCTCCTATGACGGCTTCTGTTCATCCGCCTATTCCGGCTGCTGAGGGGCCGCCTATGACGGCTGCTGGACGGCCGCCTATGCCGGCTGCTGGGTGGCCGCCTATGCCGGCTGCTGGGTGGCCGCCTATGCCGGCTGCTGTTTGGCAGCCTATGCCGGCTGCTATGTGGCCGCCTATGCCGGCTGCTGGGTGGCCGCCTATGCCGGCTGCTGGGTGGCCGCCTATGCCGGCTGCTGTTTGGCTGCCTATGCCGGCTGCTGTTTGGCCGCCTATGCCGGCTGCTGTTTTGCCGCCTATGTCGGCTGCTGGACGGCCGCCTTTGACGGCTGCTGGGTGGCCGCCTATGCCGGCTGCTGGGTGGCCGCCTATGCCGGCTGCTGGGTGGCCGCCTATGCCTGCTGCTTTTTGGCCGCCTATGCCGGCTGCTGGGTGGCCGCCTATGCCGGCTTCTGTTCGGCCGCCTATGTCGGCTGCTGGACGGCCGCCTATGACGGCTGCTGTTTGGCCGCCTATGTCGGCTGCTGGGCGTCCGCCTATGCCGGCTGCTGTTTGGCCGCCTATGCCGGCTGCTGTTTGGCCTCCTATGTCGGCAGCTGGGTGGCCTCCTATGACGGCTTCTGTTCATCCGCCTATTCCGGCTGCTGAGGGGCCGCCTATGACGGCTGCTGGACGGCCGCCTATGCCGGCTGCTGGGTGGCCGCCTATGCCGGCTGCTGGGTGGCCGCCTATGCCGGCTGCTGTTTGGCAGCCTATGCCGGCTGCTGTTTGGCCGCCTATGTCGGCTGCTGGACAGCCGCCTATGACGGCTGCAGGGTGGCCGCCTATGCCGGCTGCTGGGTGGCCGCCTATGCCGGCTGCTGGGTGGCCGCCTATGCCGGCTGCTGTTTGGCCGCCTATGCCGGCTGCTGTTTGACCGCCTATGCCTTCTGCTTTTTGGCAGACTTTGTCGGCTGCTGGACGGCCGCCTATGACGGCTGCTGTTCGGCCGCCTATTCCGGCTGCTGTTCGGCCGCCTATTCCGGCTGCTGTTTGGCCACCTATGTCGGCTGCTGTTTGGCCGTCTCTGACAGCTGCTGTTTGTCCGCCTCTGACGGCTGCTGGGTGGCTGCCTATGAAGTCTGCTGGGTGGCCGCCTATGCCGGCTGCTGGGTGGCCGCCTATGCCGGCTGCTGGGTGGCCGCCCATGCCGGCGGCTGGGTGGCCGCCTATGCCGGCGGCTGGGTGGCCGCCTATGACGGCTGCTGTTCTGCCACCTATTCCGGCTGCTGAGCGGCCGCCTATGCCGGCTGCTGGGCGGCCTCCTATGTCGGCTGCTGGACGGCCACCTATGACGGCTGCTGGACGGCCGCCTATGCCGGCTGCTGGGTGGCCGCCTATGCCGGCTACTGTTTGGCTGCCTATGCCGGCTGCTGTTTGGCCGCCTATGCCGGCTGCTGTTTTGCCGCCTATGTCGGCTGCTGTACGGCCGCCTTTGACGGCTGCTGGGTGGCCGCCTATGCCGGCTGCTGGGTGGCCGCCTATGCCGGCTGCTGGGTGGCCGCCTATGCCTGCTGCTTTTTGGCCGCCTATGCCGGCTGCTGGGTGGCCGCCTATGCCGGCTTCTGTTCGGCCGCCTATGTCGGCTGCTGGACGGCCGCCTATGACGGCTGCTGTTTGGCCGCCTATGTCGGCTGCTGGGCGTCCGCCTATGCCGGCTGCTGTTTGGCCGCCTATGCCGGCTGCTGTTTGGCCTCCTATGTCGGCAGCTGGGTGGCCTCCTATGACGGCTGCTGTTCATCCGCCTATTCCGGCTGCTGAGGGGCCGCCTATGACGGCTGCTGGACGGCCGCCTATGCCGGCTGCTGGGTGGCCGCCTATGCCGGCTGCTGGGTGGCCGCCTATGCCGGCTGCTGTTTGGCAGCCTATGCCGGCTGCTGTTTGGCCGCCTATGTCGGCTGCTGGACAGCCGCCTATGACGGCTGCAGGGTGGCCGCCTATGCCGGCTGCTGGGTGGCCGCCTATGCCGGCTGCTGGGTGGCCGCCTATGCCGGCTGCTGTTTGGCCGCCTATGCCGGCTGCTGTTTGACCGCCTATGCCTTCTGCTTTTTGGCCGACTTTGTCGGCTGCTGGACGGCCGCCTATGACGGCTGCTGTTCGGCCGCCTATTCCGGCTGCTGTTCGGCCGCCTATTCCGGCTGCTGTTTGGCCCCCTATGTCGGCTGCTGTTTGGCCGTCTCTGACAGCTGCTGTTTGTCCGCCTCTGACGGCTGCTGGGTGGCTGCCTATGAAGTCTGCTGGGTGGCCGCCTATGCCGGCTGCTGGGTGGCCGCCTATGCCAGCTGCTGGGTGGCCGCCCATGCCGGCTGCTGGGTGGCCGCCTATACCGGAGGCTGGGTGGCCGCCTATGACGGCTGCTGTTCGGCCGCCTATTCCGGCTGCTGAGCGGCCGCCTATGCCGGCTGCTGGGTGGCCGCCTATGCCGGCTGCTGGGTGGCCGCCTATGCCGGCTGCTGGGTGGCCGCCTATGCTGGCTGCTGTTTGGCCACCTATGCCGGCTGCTGGGTGGCTGCCTATGCCGGCTGCTGTTTGGCCGCCTATGCCGGCTGCTGTTGGGCCGCATATGTCGGCTGCTTTTCGGCCGTCTATGCCGGCTGCTTTTTTGCCGCCTATGTCGGCTGCTGTTTGGCCGCTTATGCCGGCTGCTGTTTGGCCGCCTCTGCCGGCTGCTGTTTGACCGCCTATGCCTTCTGCTTTTTGGCCGCCTATATCGGCTGCTGGACGACCGTCTCTGACGGCTGCTGGGCGGCCGCCTATTACGGCTGCTGGGTGCCTGCCTATGCCGGCTGCTGTTCGGCCGCCTATGCCGGCTGCTGGACGGCCGCCTATGCCGACTGCTGGTTGGCCGCCTATGCCGGCTGCTGGGAGGCCGCCTATGCCGGCTGCTGGCTGGCCGCCGATGCCGTCTGCTGTTTGGCCGCCTATGCCGGCTGCTGTTTGGCCGCCTATGCCGGCTGCTGGGTGGCCGCCTATGCCGGCTGCTGTTTGGCCGCCTATGCCGGCTGCTGTTGGGCCGCATATGTCGGCTGCTGTTCGGCCGTCTATGCCGGCTGCTTTTTGGCCGCCTATGTCGGCTGCTGTTTGGCCGCCTATGCCGGCTGCTGTTTGGCCGCCTATGCCGGCGGCTGGGCGGCCCCCTATGACGGCTGCTGTTTGGCCGCCTATGCCGGCTACTGTTTGGCCGCCTATGTCGGCAGCTGGGTGGCCGCCTATGCCGGCTGCTGGGTGGCCGCCTATACCGGCGGCTGGGTGGCCGCCTATGACGGCTGCTGTTCGGCCGCCTATGCCTGCTGCTTTTTGGCCGTCTATGCCGGCTGCTGGGTGGCCGCCTATGCCGGCTTCTGTTCGGCCGCCTATGTCGACTGCTGGACGGCCGCCTATGACGGCTGCTGTTCGGCCCCCTATTCCGGCTGCTGTTTGGCCGCCTATGTCGGCAACTGGGTGGCCCCCTATGACGGCTGCTGTTCGGCCGCCTATTCCGGCTGCTGGGGGGCCGCCTATTCCGGCTGCTGGGGGGCCGCCTCTGCTGGCTGCTTTTTGGCCGCCTATGCTGGCTGCTGGGTGCCTGCCTATGCCGGCTGCTGTTTGGCCGCCTATGCCGGCTGCTGTTTGGCCGCCTATGCCGGCTGCTGTTTGGCCGCCTATGCCGGCTGCTGTTTGACCGCCTATGCCTTCTGCTTTTTGGCCGCCTTTGTCGGCTGCTGGACGGCCGCCTATGACGGCTGCAGTTCGGCCGCCTATGAAGTCTGCTGGTTGGCCGCCTATGCCGGCTGCTGGGAGGCCGCCTATGCCGGCTGCTGGCTGGCCGCCGATGCCGGCTTCTGTTTGGCCGCCTATGCCGGCTGCTGTTTGGCCGCCTATGCCGGCTGCTGTTGGGCCGCATATGTCGGCTGCTGTTCGGCCGTCTATGCCGGTTGCTTTTTGGCCGCCTATGTCGGCTGCTGTTTGGCCGCCTATGCCGGCTGCTGTTTGGCCGCCTATGCCGGCGGCTGGGCGGCCGCCTATGACGGCTACTGTTCGGCCGCCTATGCCGGCTGCTTTTTGGCCGCCTATGTCGGCTGCTGTTTGGCCGCCTATTTCGGCTGCTGGACGGCCGCCTATGACGGCTGCTGGACGGTCGCCTATGCCGGCTGCTGTGTGGCCGCCTATGCCGGCTGCTGTTTGACCGCCTATGCCTTCTGCTTTTTGGCCGCCTTTGTCGGCTGCTGGACGGCCGCCTATGACGGCTGCTGTTCGGCCGCCTATGAAGTCTGCTGGTTGGCCGCCTATGCCGGCTGCTGTTTGACCGCCTATGCCGGCTGCTGGCTGGCCGCCGATGCCGGCTTCTGTTTGGCCGCCTATGTCGGCTGCTGTTTGGCCGCCTATGCCGGCTGCTGGGTGGCCGCCTATGCCGGCTGCTGTTTGGCCGCCTATGCCGGCTACTGTTGGGCCGCATATGTCGGCTGCTGTTCGGCCGTCTATGCCGGCTGCTTTTTGGCCGCCTATGTCGGCTGCTGTTTGGCCGCCTATGCCGGCTGCTGTTTGGCCGCCTATGCCGGCGGCTGGGCGGCCGCCTATGACGGCTGCTGTTCGGCCGCCTATTCCAGCTGCTGTTTGGCCGCCTATGTCGGCTGCTGGGCGGCCGCCTATGCCTGGCTGCTGTTTGGCCGCCTATGCCGGCTGCTGTTTAACCGCCTATGTCGGCAGCTGGGTGGCCGCCTATGCCGGCCGCTGTTTGGCCGCCTATGCCGGCTGCTGTTCGGCCGTCTATGCCGGCTGCTGGGCGGCCGCCTATGTCGGCTGTTGGACGGCCGCCTATTACGGCTGCTGCACGGCCGCCTATGCCGGCTGCTGGGTGGCCGCCTATGCTGGCTGCTTTTTGGCCGCCTATGCCGGCTGCTGTTTGGCAGCCTATGTCGGCTGCTGGACGGCCGCCTATGACGGCTGCTGGGTGGCGCCTATGCCAGCTGCTGTTTGGCCGCCTATGCCGGCTGCTGTTTGACCGCCTATGCCGTCTGCTTTTTGGCCGCCTATGTCGGCTGCTGGGCGGCCTCCTATGCCGGCTGCTTGGTGGCCGCCTATGCCGGCTGCTGTTTTGCTGCCTATACCGGCTGCTGGGTGGCCGCCTATGCCGGCTGCTGGGAGGCCGCCTATGCCGGTTGCTGGGAGGCCGCCGATGCCGGCTGCTTTTTGGCCGCCTATGTCGGCTGCTGGGTGGCCGCCTATTCCGGCTGCTGAGCGGTCGCCTGTGCCGGCTGCTGGGCGGCCTCCTATGCCGGCTGCTGGGTGGCCGCCTATGCCGGCTGCTGTTTGGCTGCCTATACCGGCTGCTGGGTGGCCGCCTATGCTGGTTGCTGGGAGGCCACCGATGCCGGCTGCTTTTTGTCCGCCTATGTCGGCTGCTTTTTGGCCGCCTATGTCGGCTGCTTTTTGGCCGCCTATGCCGGGTGCTGGGTGGCCGCCTATGCCGGCTGCTGTTTGGCCGCCTATGCCGGCTGCTGTTCGGCCGCCTCTGACGGCTGCTGGACGGCCGCCTATGCCGGCTGCTGTTCGGCCGCCTCTGATGGTTGCTGGACGGCCGCCTTTGACGGCTGCTGGGTGGCCGCCTATGACGGTTGCAGGGCGGCCGCCTATGCCTGCTGCTGGGCGGCCGCCTATGTCGGCTGCTGGACGGCCGCCTATGCCGGCTGCTGGGTGGCCGCCTATGCCGGCTGCTGGGTGGCCGCCTATGCCGGCTGCTGTTTTGCCGCCTATGCCGGCTGCTGTTTGGCCGCCTATGACGGCTGCTGTGTGGACGCCTATGCCGGCTGCTCTGTGGCCGCCTATGCCGGCTGCTATGTGACCGCCTATGACGGCTGCTGGGTGGCCGCCTATGCCGGCTGCTGTTTGGCCGCCTATGTCGGCTGCTGGACGGCCGCCTATGTCGGCTGCTTGACGGCCGCCTATGCCGGCTGCTGGGTGGCCGCCTATGCCGGCTGCTGTTCGGCCGCCTATGCCGGCTGCTGTTCGGCTGCCTCTGACGTCTGACGGACGGCCGCCTCTGACGGCTGTTGGGTGGCCGCCTATGCCGGCTGCTATGTGGCCGGCTGTACTTTCGGCTGCGCGGCTAAGCTCTGCAGTCAGCTGAGTGGCCGTCTATGCCGGCTGCTATGAGGCCGCAATGCCGGCTGCTGGGCGGCCGCCTATGTCGGCTGCTGGACGGCCACCTATGCCGGCTGCTGGGTGGCCGCCTATGCCGGCTGCTGTTCGGCCGCCTATGCTGGCTGCTGTTTGGCCGCCTATGACGGCTGCTGTGTGGACGCCTATGCCGGCTGCTGTGTGGCTGCCTATGCCGGCTGCTATGTGACCGCCTATGCCGGCTGCTGAGTGGCCGCCTATGCCGGCTGCTGAGCGGCCGCCTATGCCGACTGCTGAGCGGCCGCCTATGCCGGCTGCTGAGCGGCCGCTTATGCTGGCTGCTATGTGGCCGGCTGTTCTTTCGGCTGCGCGGCCAAGCTCTGCAGTCAGCTGAGTGGCCGCTTATGCCGGCTGCTATGTGGCCGCCTATGCCGGCTGCTATGTGGCCGCCTATGCCGGCTGCTATGTGGCCGGCTGTACTTTCGGCTGCGCGGCCAAGCTCTGCACTCAGCTGAGTGGCCGCCTATGCCGCCTGCTATGTGGCCGCCTATGCCGGCTGCTATGTGGCCGCCTATGTCGGCTGCTGGGCGGCCGCCAATGGCGGCTGCTGGACGTCCGCCTATGCCGGCTGCTTGACGGCCGCCTATGCCGGCTGCTGGGTGGCCGCACATGCCGGCTGCTGTTTGGCCACCTATGGCGGGTGCTGTTTGTCCGCCTATGCCGGCTGCTGTTCGGCCGCCTATGCTGGCTGCTGTTTGGCCGCCTATGACGGCTGCTGTGTGGACGCCTATGCCGGCTGCTGTGTGGCTGCCTATGCCGGCTGCTATGTGACCGCCTATGCCGGCTGCTGAGTGGCCGCCTATGCCGGCTGCTGAGCGGCCGCCTATGCCGACTGCTGAGCGGCCGCCTATGCCGGCTGCTGAGCGGCCGCTTATGCTGGCTGCTATGTGGCCGGCTGTTCTTTCGGCTGCGCGGCCAAGCTCTGCAGTCAGCTGAGTGGCCGCTTATGCCGGCTGCTATGTGGCCGCCTATGCCGGCTGCTATGTGGCCGCCTATGCCGGCTGCTATGTGGCCGGCTGTACTTTCGGCTGCACGGCCAAGCTCTGCACTCAGCTGAGTGGCCGCCTATGCCGCCTGCTATGTGGCCGCCTATGCCGGCTGCTATGTGGCCGCCTATGTCGGCTGCTGGGCGGCCGCCAATGGCGGCTGCTGGACGTCCGCCTATGCCGGCTGCTTGACGGCCGCCTATGCCGGCTGCTGGGTGGCCGCACATGCCGGCTGCTGTTTGGCCACCTATGGCGGGTGCTGTTTGTCCGCCTATGCCGGCTGCTGTTTGGCCGCCTATGCCGGCTGCTGGGTGGCCGCCTATGCCGGCAGCTGGGCGGCCGCCAATGGCGGCTGCTGGACGTCCGCCTCTGCCGGCTGCTAGACAGCCGCCTATGCCGGCTGCTGGGTGGCCGCACATGCCGGCTGCTGTTTGGCCGCCAATGCCGGCTGCTGTTTGGCCGCTTATGCCGGCTGCTGGGTGGCCGCCTATGCCGGCTGCTGTTTGGCCGCCTATGTCGGCTGCTGGACGGCCGCCTATGTCGGCTGCTTGACGGCCGCCTATGCCGGCTGCTGGGTGGCCGCCTATGCCGGCTGCTGTTCGGCCGCCTATGCCGGCTGCTGTTCGGCTGCCTCTGACGTCTGACGGACGGCCGCCTCTGACGGCTGCTGGGTGGCCGCCTATGCCGGCTGCTATGTGGCCGCCTATGCCGGCTGCTGTTCGGCTGCCTCTGACGTCTGACGGACGGCCGCCTCTGACGGCTGCTGGGTGGCCGGCTATGCCGGCTGCTATGTGGCCTCCTCTGACGGCTACTGGACGGCTGCCTATGCCGGCTGTTGGGTGGCCGCCTATGCCGGCTGCTATGTGGCCGGCTGTACTTTCGGCTGCGCGGCCAAGCTCTGCAGTCAGCTGAGTGGCCGTCTATGCCGGCTGCTATGTGGCCGCCTATGCCGGCTGCTATGAGGCCGCAATGCCGGCTGCTGGGCGGCCGCCTATGTCGGCTGCTGGACGGCCACCTATGCCGGCTGCTGGGTGGCCGCCTATGCCGGCTGCTGTTCGGCCGCCTCTGACGGCTGCTGGACGGCCACCTCTGTCGGCTGCTGGACGGCCGCTTATGCCGGCTGCTATGTGGCCGCCTATGCCGGCTGCTATGTGGCCGGCTGTTCTTTCGGCTGCGCGGCCAAGCTCTGCAGTCAGCTGAGTGGCCGCTTATGCCGGCTGCTATGTGGCCGCCTATGCCGGCTGCTATGTGGCCGCCTATGCCGGCTGCTATGTGGCCGGCTGTACTTTCGGCTGCGCGGCCAAGCTCTGCAGTCAGCTGAGTGGCCGCCTATGCCAGCTGCTATGTGGCCGCCTATGCCGCCTGCTATGTGGCCGCCTATGCCGGCTGCTATGTGGCCGCCTATGTCGGCTACTGGGTGGCCGCCAATGGCGGCTGCTGGACGTCCGCCTATGCCGGCTGCTGGGTGGCCGCACATGCCGGCTGCTGTTTGGCCACCTATGGCGGCTGCTGTTTGTCCGCCTATGCCGGCTGCTGTTCGGCCGCCTCTGACGGCTGCTGGACGGCCGCCTCTGACGGCTGCTGGACGGCCACCTATGTCGGCTGCTGGACGGCCGCCTATGCCGGCTGCTGGGTGGCCGCCTATGCCGGCTGCTGGGTGGCCGCCTATGCCGGCTGCTGTTTGGCCGCCTATGCCGGCTGCTGGGTGGCCGCCTATGCCGGCTGCTGTTCGGCCGCCTATGCCGGCTGCTGTTTGGCCGCCTCTGACGGCTGCTGGGTGGTAGCCTATGACGGCTGCAGGGTGGCCGCCTATGCCGGCTGCTGGGCGGCCGCCTATGTCGGCTGCTGGACGGCCGCCTATGTCGGCTGCTATGTGGCCGCCTATGCCGGCTGCTGTTCGGCTGCCTCTGACGGCTGCTGTGTGGACGCCTATGCCGGCTGCTTTGTGGCCGCCTATGCCGGCTGCTATGTGACCGCCTATGCCGGCTGCTGAGTGGCCGCCTATGCCGGCTGCTGAGTGGCCGCCTATGCCGACTGCTGAGCGGCCGCCTGCTGAGCGGCCGCCTATGCCGGCTGCTGAGCGGCCGCCTATGCTGGTTGCTATGTGGCCGGCTGTTCTTTCGGCTGCGCGGCCAAGCTCTGCAGTCAGCTGAGTGGCCGCTTATGCCGGCTGCTATGTGGCCGCCTATGCCGGCTGCTATGTGGCCGCCTATCCCGGCTGCTATGTGGCCGCCTATGTCGGCTGCTGGACGTCCGCCTATGCCGGCTGCTGGACGGCCACCTATGCCGGCTGCTGGGTGGCCGCACATGCCGGCTGCTGTTTGGCCACCTATGGCGGCTGCTGTTTGTCCGCCTATGCCGGCTGCTGTTTGGCCGCCAATGCCGGCTGCTGTTTGGCCGCTTATGCCGGCTGCTCGGTGGCCGCCTATGCCGGCTGCTGTTTGGCCGCCTATGTCGGCTGCTGTTTTGCCGCCTATGTCGGCTGCTGGACGGCCGCCTATGCCGGCTGCTGGGTGGCCGCTTATGCCGGCTGCTTTTCGGCCGCCTCTGACGGCTGCTGTTCGGCCGCCTCTGACGGCTGCTGTTCGGCCGCCTCTGACTGCTGCTGGACGGCCACCTATGTCGGCTGCTGGACGGCCGCCTATGCCGGCTGCTGGGTGGCCGCCTATGCCGGCTGCTGTTTGGCCGCCTATGCCGGCTGCTGTTTGGCCGCCTATGCCGGCTGCTGGGTGGCCGCCTATGCCGGCTGCTTTTCGGACGCCTATGTCGGCTGCTGTTTGGCCGCCTCTGACGGCTGCTGGACGGCCGCCTCTGACGGCTGCTGGGTGGTAGCCTATGTCGGCTGCTGGACGGCCGCCTATGTCGGCTGCTGGGCTGCCGCCTATGTCGGCTGCTGGACGGCCGCCTATGTCGGCTGCTGTTTGGCCGCCTATGCTGGCTGCTGTTTGGCCGCCTATGACGGCTGCTATGTGGACGCCTATGCCGGCTGCTATGTGGCCGCCTATGCCGGCTGCTATGTGACCGCCTATGCCGGCTGCTGACTGGCCGCCTATGCCGGCTGCTGAGTGGCCGCCTATGCCGGCTGCTGAGCGGCCGCCTATACTGGCTGCTATGTGGCTGGCTGTTCTTTCGGGTGCGCGGCCAAGCTCTGAAGTCAGCTGAGTGGCCGCTTATGCCGGCTGCTATCTGGCCGCCTATGCCGGCTGCTATGTGGCCGCCTATGCCGGCTGCTATGTGGCCGCCTATGCCGGCTGCTATGTGGCCGGCTGTACTTTCGGCTGCGCGGCCAAGCTCTGCAGTCAGCTGAGTGGCCGCCTATGCCAGCTGCTATGTGGCCGCCTATGCCGCCTGCTATGTGGCCGCCTATGCCGGCTGCTATGTGGCCGCCTATGTCGGCTGCTGGGCGGCCGCCAATGGCGGCTGCTGGACGTCCGCCTATGCCGGCTGCTGGACGGCCGCCTATGCCGGCTGCTGGGTGGCCGCACATGCCGGCTGCTGTTTGGCCACCTATGGCGGCTGCTGTTTGTCCGCCTATGCCGGCTGCTGGGTGGCCGCCTATGCCGGCAGCTGGACGGCCGCCAATGGCGGCTGCTGGACGTCCGCCTATGCCGGCTGCTGGACGGCCGCCTATGCCGGCTGCTGGGTGGCCGCACATGCCGGCTGCTGTTCAGCCGCCAATGCCGGCTGCTGTTTGGCCGCTTATGCCGGCTGCTGGGTGGCCGCCTATGCCGGCTGCTGTTTGGCCGCCTATGTCGGCTGCTGGACGGCCGCCTATGCCGGCTGCTGGGTGGCCGCCTATGCCGGCTGCTGTTCGGCCGCCTATGCCGGCTGCTGTTCGGCTGCCTCTGACGTCTGACGGACGGCCGCCTCTGATGGCTGCTGGGTGGCCGCCTATGCCGGCTGCTATGTGGCCGCCTATGCCGGCTGCTGTTCGGCTGCCTCTGACGTCTGACGGACGGCCGCCTCTGACGGCTGCTGGGTGGCCGCCTATGCCGGCTGCTATGTGGCCTCCTCTGACGGCTGCTGGACGGCTGCCTATGCCGGCTGCTGGGTGGCCGCCTATGCCGGCTGCTATGTGGCCGGCTGTACTTTCAGCTGCGCGGCCAAGCTCTGCAGTCACCTGAGTGGCCGCCTATGCCGGCTGCTATGTGGCTGCCTATGCCGGCTGCTATGAGGCCGCCTATGCCGGCTGCTGGGTGGCCGCCTATGCCGGCTGCTGTTCGGCCGCCTCTGACGGCTGCTGGACGGCCGCCTATGCCGGCTGCTGTTTGGCCGCCTATGCCGGCTGCTGTTTGGCCGCCTAAGCCGGCTGCTGGGTGGCCGCCTATGCCGGCTGCTGTTTGGCCGCCTATGCCGGCTGCTGTTTGGCCGCCTCTGACGGCTGCTGGACGGCCGCCTCTGACGGCTGCTGGGTGGGAGCCTATGACGGCTGCAGGGTGGCCGCCTATGCCGGCTGCTGGGCGGCCGCCTATGTCGGCTGCTTGACGGCCGCCTATGTCGGCTGCTGGGTGGCCGCTTATGCCGGCTGCTGTTTGGCCGCCTATGCTGGCTGCTGTTTGGCCGCCTATGACGGCTGCTATGTGGACGCCTATGCCGGCTGCTATGTGGCCGCCTATGCCGGCTGCTATGTGACCGCCTATGCCGGCTGCTGACTGGCCGCCTATGCCGGCATCTGAGTGGCCGCCTATGCCGGCTGCTGAGCGGCCGCCTATACTGGCTGCTATGTGGCTGGCTGTTCTTTCGGGTGCGCGGCCAAGCTCTGAAGTCAGCTGAGTGGCCGCTTATGCCGGCTGCTATGTGGCCGCCTATGCCGGCTGCTATGTGGCCGGCTGTACTTTCGGCTGCGCGGCCAAGCTCTGCAGTCAGCTGAGTGGCCGCCTATGCCAGCTACTATGTGGCCGCCTATGCCGCCTGCTATGTGGCCGCCTATGCCGGCTGCTATGTGGCCGCCTATGTCGGCTGCTGGGCGGCCGCCAATGGCGGCTGCTGGACGTCCGCCTATGCCGGCTTCTGGACGGCCGCCTATGCCGGCTGCTGGGTGGCCGCACATGCCGGCTGCTGTTTGGCCACCTATGGCGGCTGCTGTTTGTCCGCCTATGCCGGCAGCTGGACGGCCGCCAATGCCGGCAGCTGGACGGCCGCCAATGGCGGCTGCTGGGTGGCCGCACATGCCGGCTGCTGTTCAGCCGCCAATGCCGGCTGCTGTTTGGCCGCTTATGCCGGCTGCTGGGTGGCCGCCTATGCCGGCTGCTGTTTGGCCGCCTATGTCGGCTGCTGGACGGCCGCCTATGCCGGCTGCTGGGTGGCCGCCTATGCCGGCTGCTGTTCGGCCGCCTATGCCGGCTGCTGTTCGGCTGCCTCTGACGTCTGACGGACGGCCGCCTCTGATGGCTGCTAGGTGGCCGCCTATGCCGGCTGCTATGTGGCCGCCTATGCCGGCTGCTGTTCGGCTGCCTCTGACGTCTGACGGACGGCCGCCTCTGACGGCTGCTATGTGGCCTCCTCTGACGGCTGCTTGACGGCTGCCTATGCCGGCTGCTGGGTAGCCGCCTATGCCGGCTGCTATGTGGCCGGCTGTACTTTCAGCTGCGCGGCCAAGCTCTTCAGTCACCTGAGTGGCCGCCTATGCCGGCTGCTATGTGGCTGCTTATGCCGGCTGCTATGAGGCCGCCTATGCCGGCTGCTGGGCGGCCGCCTATGTCGGCTGCTGGACGGCCGCCTATGCCGGCTGCTGGGTGGCCGCCTATACCGGCTGCTGTTCGGCCGCCTCTGACGGCTGCTGGACGGCCGCCTCTGACGGCTGCTGGACGGCCACCTATGTCGGCTGCTGGACGGCCGCCTATGCCGGCTGCTTGGTGGCCGCCTATGCCGGCTGCTGTTTGGCCGCCTATGCCGGCTGCTGTTTGGCCGCCTATGCCGGCTGCTGGGTGGCCGCCTATGCCGGCTGCTGTTCGGCCGCCTATGCCGGCTGCTGTTTGGCCGCCTCTGACGGCTGCTGGACGGCCGCCTCTGACGGCTGCTGGGTGGTAGCCTATGACGGCTGCAGGGTGGCCGCCTATGCCGGCTGCTGGGCGGCCGCCTATGTCGGCTGCTGGACGGCCGCCTATGTCGGCTGCTGGGTGGCCGCCTATGCCGGCTGCTGTTTGGCCGCCTATGCTGGCTGCTGTTTGGCCGCCTATGACGGCTGCTATGTGGACGCCTATGCCGGCTGCTATGTGGCCGCCTATGCCGGCTGCTATGTGACCGCCTATGCCGGCTGCTGAGTGGCCGCCTATGCCGGCTGCTGAGCGGCCGCCTATACTGGCTGCTATGTGGCTGGCTGTTCTTTCGGGTGCGCGGCCAAGCTCTGCAGTCAGCTGAGTGGCCGCTTATGCCGGCTGCTATGCGGCCGCCTATGCCGGCTGCTATGTGGCCGCCTATGCCGGCTGCTATGTGGCCGCCTATGCCGGCTGCTATGTTACCGCCTATGCCGGCTGCTGGGTGGCCGCCTATTCCGGCTGCTGGGTGGCCGCCTATGCTGGCTGCTTGGTGGCCGCCTATGCCGGCTGCTATGTGGCCGCCTATGCCGGCTGCTATATGGCAGCCTATTCCGGCTGCTATGTGTCCGCCTATGACGGCTGCTGAGTGGCCGCCTATGCCGGCTGCTGAGGGGCCTCCTATGCCGGCTGCTGAGCGGCCGCCTATGCTGGCTGCTTTGTGGCCGGCTGTTCTTTCGGCTGCGCGGCCAAGCTCTGCAGTCAGCTGAGTGGCCGCCTATACCGGCTGCTATGTGGCCGCCTATGCCGGCTGCTATGTGGCCGCCTATGCCGGCTGCTGAGCGGCCGCCTATGCTGGCTGCTATGTGGCCGGCTGTTCTATCGGCTGCGCGGCCAAGCTCTGCAGTCAGCTGAGTGGCCGCTTATGCCGGCTGCTATGTGGCCGCCTATGCCGGCTGCTGTGCGGCCGCCTATGTCAGGTGCTGGACGGCCGTCTATGTCGGCTGCTTTACGGCCGCCTATGCCAGCTGCTGGGTGGCCGCCTATGCCGGCTGCTGGGTGGCCGCACATGCCGGCTGCTGTTTGGCCGCCAATGCCGGCTGCTGTTTGGCCGCTTATGCCGGCTGCTGGGTGGCCGCCTATGCCGGCTGCTGTTTGGCCGCCTATGTCGGCTGCTGGACGGCCGCCAATGTAGGCTGCTTGACGGCCGCCTATGCCGGCTGCTGGGTGGCCGCCTATGCCGGCTGCTGTTCGGCCGCCTATGCCGGCTGTTGTTCGGCTGCCTCTGACGTCTGACAGACGGCCGCCTCTGACGGCTGCTGGGTGGCCGCCTATGCCGGCTGCTGGGCGGCCGCCTATGTCGGCTGCTGGACGGCCGCCTATGCCGGCTGCTGGGTGGCCGCCTATGCCGGCTGCTATGTGGCCGCCTATGCCGGCTGCTATGTGGCCGCCTATGCCGGCTGCTATGTGGCCGCCTGTGCCGGCTGCTATGTGGCCGGCTGTACTTTCGGCTGCGCGGCCAAGCTCTGCAGTCAGCTGAGTGGCCGCCTATGCCGGCTGCTATGTGGCCGCCTATGCCGGCTGCTATCTGGCCGCCTATGCCGGCTGCTATGTGGCCGCCTATGCCGGCTGCTGAGCGGCCGCCTATGCCGGCTGCTGTGCGGCCGCCTATATCAGGTGCTGGACGGCCACCTATGTCGGCTGCTTGACGGCCGCCTATGCCGGCTGCTGGGTGGCCGCCTATGACGGCTGCATGGTGGCCGCCTATGCCGGCTGCTGGGCGGCCGCCTATGTCGGCTGCTGGACGGCCACCTATGTCGGCTGCTTGACGGCCACCTATGCCGGCTGCTGGGTGGCCGCCTATGCCGGCTGCTGTTTGGCCGCCTATGACGGCTGCTTTGTGGACGCCTATGCCGGCTGCTATGTGGCCGCCTAGGCCGGCTGCTATGTGACCGCCTTTGCCGGCTGCTGGGTGGCCGCCTATGCCGGCTGCTGAGTGGCCGCCTATGCCGACTGCTGAGCGGCCGCCTATGCCGGCTGCTGAGCGGCCACCTATGCTGGCTGCTATGTGGCTGGCTGTTCTTTCGGCTGCGCGGCCAAGCTCTGCAGTCAGCTGAGTGGCCGCTTATGGCGGCTGCTATGTGGCCGCCTATGCCGGCTGCTATGTGGCCGCCTATGCCGGCTGCACTTTCGGCTGCGCGGCCAAGATCTGCAGTCAGCTGAGTGGCGGCCTATGCCGGCTGCTATGTGGCCGCCTATGCTGGCTGCTATGTGGCCGCCTATGCCGGCTGCTGAGCGGCCACCTATGCTGGCTGCTATGTGGCCGGCTGTTCTTTCGGCTGCGCGGCCAAGCTCTGCAGTCAGCTGAGTGGCCGCTTATGCCGGCTGCTATGTGGCCGCCTATGCCGGCTGCTATGTGGCCGCCTATGCCGGCTGCTATGTGGCCGGCTGTACTTTCGGCTGCTTGGCCAAGCTCTGCAGTCAGCTGAGTGGCCGCCTATGCCGGCTGCTATGTGGCCGCCTATGCCGGCTGCTGTTCGGCCGCCTCTGACGGCTGCTGGACGGCCGCCTCTGACGGCTGCTGGACGGCCACCTATGTCGGCTGCTGGACGGCCGCCTATGCCGGCTGCTTGGTGGCCGCCTATGCTGGCTGCTGTTTGGCCGCCTATGCCGGCTGCTGTTTGGCCGCCTATGCCGGCTGCTGGGTGGCCGCCTATGCCGGCTGCTGTTCGGCCACCTATGCCGGCTGCTGTTTGGCCGCCTCTGACGGCTGCTGGACGGCCGCCTCTGACGGCTGCTGGGTGGTAGCCTATGACGGCTGCAGGGTGGCCGCCTATGCCGGCTGCTGGGCGGCCGCCTATGTCGGCTGCTGGACGGCCGCCTATGTCGGCTGCTGGGTGGCCGCCTATGCCGGCTGCTGTTTGGCCGCCTATGCTGGCTGCTGTTTGGCCGCCTATGACGGCTGCTATGTGGACGCCTATGCCGGCTGCTATGTGGCCGCCTATGCCGGCTGCTATGTGACCGCCTATGCCGGCTGCTGAGTGGCCGCCTATGCCGGCTGCTGAGCGGCCGCCTATACTGGCTGCTATGTGGCTGGCTGTTCTTTCGGGTGCGCGGCCAAGCTCTGCAGTCAGCTGAGTGGCCGCTTATGCCGGCTGCTATGCGGCCGCCTATGCCGGCTGCTATGTGGCCGCCTATGCCGGCTGCTATGTGGCCGCCTATGCCGGCTGCTATGTGGCCGCCTATGCCGGCTGCTATGTTACCGCCTATGCCGGCTGCTGGGTGGCCGCCTATTCCGGCTGCTGGGTGGCCGCCTATGCCGGCTGCTTGGTGGCCGCCTATGCCGGCTGCTATGTGGCCGCCTATGCCGGCTGCTATATGGCAGCCTATTCCGGCTGCTATGTGTCCGCCTATGACGGCTGCTGAGTGGCCGCCTATGCCGGCTGCTGAGGTGCCTCCTATGCCGGCTGCTGAGCGGCCGCCTATGCTGGCTGCTTTGTGGCCGGCTGTTCTTTCGGCTGCGCGGCCAAGCTCTGCAGTCAGCTGAGTGGCCGCCTATACCGGCTGCTATGTGGCCGCCTATGCCGGCTGCTATGTGGCCGCCTATGCCGGCTGCTGAGCGGCCGCCTATGCTGGCTGCTATGTGGCCGGCTGTTCTATCGGCTGCGCGGCCAAGCTCTGCAGTCAGCTGAGTGGCCGCTTATGCCGGCTGCTATGTGGCCGCTTATGCCGGCTGCTATGTGGCCGCCTATGTCAGGTGCTGGACGGCCGTCTATGTCGGCTGCTTTACGGCCGCCTATGCCAGCTGCTGGGTGGCCGCCTATGCCGGCTGCTGGGTGGCCGCACATGCCGGCTGCTGTTTGGCCGCCAATGCCGGCTGCTGTTTGGCCGCTTATGCCGGCTGCTGGGTGGCCGCCTATGCCGGCTGCTGTTTGGCCGCCTATGTCGGCTGCTGGACGGCCGCCAATGTAGGCTGCTTGACGGCCGCCTATGCCGGCTGCTGGGTGGCCGCCTATGCCGGCTGCTGTTCGGCCGGCTGTTGTTCGGCTGCCTCTGACGTCTGACAGACGGCCGCCTCTGACGGCTGCTGGGTGGCCGCCTATGCCGGCTGCTGGGCGGCCGCCTATGTCGGCTGCTGGACGGCCGCCTATGCCGGCTGCTGGGTGGCCGCCTATGCCGGCTGCTATGTGGCCGCCTATGCCGGCTGCTATGTGGCCGCCTATGCCGGCTGCTATGTGGCTGCCTGTGCCGGCTGCTATGTGGCCGGCTATACTTTCGGCTGCGCGGCCAAGCTCTGCAGTCAGCTGAGTGGCCGCCTATGCCGGCTGCTATGTGGCCGCCTATGCCGGCTGCTATCTGGCCGCCTATGCCGGCTGCTATGTGGCCGCCTATGCCGGCTGCTGAGCGGCCGCCTATGCCGGCTGCTGTGCGGCCGCCTATATCAGGTGCTGGACGGCCACCTATGTCGGCTGCTTGACGGCCGCCTTTGCCGGCTGCTGGGTGGCCGCCTATGACGGCTGCATGGTGGCCGCCTATGCCGGCTGCTGAGCGGCCGCCTATGTCGGCTGCTGGACGGCCACCTATGTCGGCTGCTTGACGGCCACCTATGACGGCTGCTGTTTGGCCGCCTATGCCGGCTGCTGTTTGGCCGCCTATGACGGCTGCTTTGTGGACGCCTATGCCGGCTGCTATGTGGCCGCCTAGGCCGGCTGCTATGTGACCGCCTTTGCCGGCTGCTGGGTGGCCGCCTATGCCGGCTGCTGAGTGGCCGCCTATGCCGACTGCTGAGCGGCCGCCTATGCCGGCTGCTGAGCGGCCACCTATGCTGGCTGCTATGTGGCCGGCTGTTCTTTCGGCTGCGCGGCCAAGCTCTGCAGTCAGCTGAGTGGCCTCTTATGGCGGCTGCTATGTGGCCGCCTATGCCGGCTGCTATGTGGCCGCCTATGCCGGCTGCACTTTCGGCTGCGCGGCCAAGCTCTGCAGTCAGCTGAGTGGCGGCCTATGCCGGCTGCTATGTGGCCGCCTATGCCGGCTGCTATGTGGCCGCCTATGCCGGCTGCTGAGCGGCCGCATATGCTGGCTGCTATGTGGCCGGCTGTTCTTTCGGCTGCGCGGCCAAGCTCTGCAGTCAGCTGAGTGGCCGCTTATGCCGGCTGCTATGTGGTTGCCTATGCCGGCTGCTATGTGGCCGCCTATGCCGGCTGCTATGTGGCCGGCTGTACTTTCGGCTGCTTGGCCAAGCTCTGCAGTCAGCTGAGTGGCCGCCTATGCCGGCTGCTATGTGGCCGCCTATGCTGGCTGCTATGTGGCCGCCTATGCCGCTGCTATGTGGCTGCCTATGCCGGCTGCTGGGCGGCCGCCAATCGTCTGCTGGACGTCCACCTATGCCGGCTGCTGTTTGGCCGCCTATGCCGGCTGCTGTTTGACCGCCTATGCCTTCTGCTTTTTGGCCGCCTTTGTCGGCTGCTGGACGGCCGCCTATGATGGCTGCTGTTCGGCCGCCTATTCCGGCTGCTGTTCGGCCGCCTATTCCGGCTGCTGTTTGGCCACCTATGTTGGCTGCTGTTTGGCCACCTATGCCGGCTGCTGTTTGGCCGCCTATGCGGCTGCTGTTTGGCCGCCTCTGACAGCTGCTGTTTGTCCGCCTCTGACGGCTGCTGGTGGCCGCCTATGAAGTCTGCTCGGTGGCCGCCTATGCCGGCTGCTGGGTGGCAGCCCATGCCGGCTGCTGGGTGGCGCCCATTCCGGCTGCTGGGTGGCCCCCTATTCCGGCTGCTGGGTGGCCGCCTATTCCGGCTGCTAGGTGGCCCCCTATTCCGGCTGCTGGGTGGCCGCCTATGACGGCTGCTGGGTGGCCGCCTATGCCGGCTGCTGTTCGGCCGCCTATAGCGGCTGCTGGACGGCCGCCTATGCCGGCTGCTGGGTGGCCGCCTATGCCGGCTGCTGTTCGGCCGCCTATGCCGGCTGTTGAGCGGCCCCCTATTCCGGCTGCTGGGTGGCCGCCTATGATGGCAGCTGTTTGGCCGCCTATGCCGGCTTCTGTTTGGCCGCCTATGCGGCTTCTGTTTGGCCGCCTATGCCGACTGCTGTTTGGCCGCCTATGTCGGCTGCTGTTTGGCCGCCTATGATGGGTGCTGGACGGCCTCCTATGCCGGCTGCTGTTTGGCCACCTTTGCCGGCTGCTGTTTG